>NC_043713.1:14243445-14355445 GCF_006229205.1 Suricata suricatta
GGGGGGAAGAGAGGTGGTGGTGATGGTGGAGGGCACTTGAGGGGAAGAGCACTGGGTGTTGTATGGAAAACAATTTGACAATAAAATATTTAAAAATATATATATAGAATTAAAAGACCCACTAGACGCAGATGGTAAATGATGGTGACTATTTTTCGTGATGTACTGAGGGTTAAGTAGAAATAGTAGTCAGATGATAAATATTAATAAAAATACTAGTTAATAAAAGTGCTTGAATATAGTAAAAAAATTACAGAAGAGGTTATTATTACACATCCCATCAAAAACCTATTTATTTTGACTTTCACTTGTTAAATGATGTTTTTTGGACTCTTGTTGATATTTTCCCTCTATCAAAAATTTTTTACTGTGAGAAGTTACTGTGTAATGAGTATGGACTTTCAGTTTGGGGAGATGAAAAAATTCTGGAGATGGATAGTGGTGAAGTTTGCCCAACAACGTGACTATTCTTAATGCTACTGAAGTGTGACATATACATATATAGATGGCTAAAATGGTAAACTTTATATTGTTTGTATGCTACCACGGATTCAAAAAACTAAAAATTAATTTTTTAAAATTTAATTAAATCAAAGTACAAATTGCCTTCAACAGAATGCTTTCCTTAATGACTGCTTTCATTCTTACTCATGCCTTTAGTTTGGGCATTCTACATATTTTTGGGCAGAATTGCTATTATGTGGATATTGTACTTTGTGGATATGCTCAGAAGAAAGCAGATAGAGCATATCGAATCCCAGGTCATTCATTCTGACACTTTTATACAATGGAGCCCATATCAATTTGAGCACACTGTATTATATTATTTTCCATTAATACCAATCTAAAATTAATATCTAACTAGGCTAGTAAATGATTAAGTACTCTGATTCTCATTGTTCTTTTGAAGGTACTATTTTGCATCATGGGAGGCTCATAGGCATACAATGTGGGGGTCATATATAGGGCTGAGATGAATGGATTTTGCTGAGACCTTCCTTTGTGCTTCTCCAGTTTCTGAATCAAGTGGCATTTAACAAGATTCTGAATTCTTACACTTGAATGTTCAGGATCCAAGACCCATTGGGATCCAAGCTTTGCATCTGTGTTTTACATGTGTGCTTTCCCAGTGGTTTAATTGCATCCTGTACTATCCATATTATCATTCACACCTGCATCTGATGATGACTTATTTTTTTAGTTTCCAGAATTTGATGGAGGGATCATGAAGCCCACAAGAAGGCTCTTTTATAAGAACTCAAATAAAGGCAATATTTATTGAGACCAGGGGGCATGAGAACAGCAGAGCACATGGAGAGAGATACAGCCATCAAAATTAAGTTTCTCTTGATCTGCTGAGGTTTATTATGAGCACGTTTCCTAATGAACTGATTTTCTTAAATGTACTGTATTATACCAAGAAGCATAGAGTTTGCATAATGAACCGTGACACAGAAAAAGTGTTTTATGTGTTCACTTTGAAATTTCTTTCTATTTGTATGCCTAATGTTACTGTCACATTTCTAAGTAGACTCTAGTTTTTCCTAGGAAATTGAGATGCTTTTGTGCTCTATTCATGGCAAGGATTTTCCTGCAATTTTTTTAAAAAAACCATTTCCACCAATGGGGTCCTTTCAGAACACCTACAGAGGATATAAAAAATACATTGTAGAGCATTGTACGGATGTCAACAGGACTGTGTGTTTCCACCCTGGTGTGATGTCAGAACAATGCGTTGCATCTTTCATGGCGCCAGCTCCCTGGAATAAAAGACCCATTCAGAGGGAAACCCTGGGATGGTCACAGTTTTTAGGAGTTTCTGTGCATGGCCACACAAGCTTATAACTTTAAATTTGTCTTACAGTGCCTTCTAGTCTTTTCCCCTTGCAGCTGAACTTTCCTACTGAAAAGTGAGTATTTTTATATATAGCAGCTGAAACGTGTATTCATTCTTTGGTTAAAAAAATAAAAAATAAACATTTTTCTGTGGAATGATTCTATCCCAAGGCCAGCATTAGCGCCTTTTATTCATGCTGCTTTCTAAAACCCCTGGTGTTAAGACTGACAGCAGAATGTGGACCCCACAGATCCCACCATACAAATCCCCCAACCGCCTGTCTAAGGGATTGACAGATAGGAGTGTGGATGGTACTGTGGGTGCTTTGGAGGTGAAATTAAAACATCCTGTATCTCGATGTGTAAAGGAAACATAAAACATTTCATTTTGGGTAGAGGTTGGAGACAAAGAGAAAATGAAGCACTGTGCCTTCAAGTTCAGGAATTCTTCTCCTGACATTTATTTTGTTCTTCTTGATAAACTTTTATTCCCCCACTTACAAACTTCAGATGTGAGTGCTGAGGAAATTGGAAAGTACAAGTAAAAGAATAAATTAAGCTGCTTTGGAATGCCCTTCCCCACCCAGAAATGCCCATCGTGTGTCCTTCCTTCGGAGTGCATGTGTGGCAAAAATGGGTCATATGGAACAGGTGGTGTTTGTAACCTCATTCTGATCGGTATATAATGAACCTTTTCCTGTTGTTTCCTAAGTAAATAATTGTAAAGCATCATTTTTAGTAACTATAATGTATTTCATCATAAATGAACCATTTGTTTTATTTTTAAATTTTTTTATTGGTAATGTTTGACTTCTTTATTTTTATTATTTATTTATTTATTTTTGAGAGGCAGTGTGATCAGGGGAGGGTCAGAGAGAGAGGGAGACACAGAACCGGAAGCAGGCTCCAGGCTCTGAGCTAGCTGTCAGCACAGAGCCCGACGCAGGGCTCGAACCCACGAACTGTGAGATCATGACCTGAGCTGAAGCCGGATGCTTAACCCACTGAGCCACCCAGGTGCCCTGAACCATTTGTTTTAAAGTAGTAGCTTATGATGTGTTATTTTCAGTTTTTTGTTTATTGTGATTAAATTTTTTGATTCTACAATCCTTTTTCAGCTGAGTCACTGTATGCCTTTATTCGCCAACTGATGAATTCTTGTTTGTTTGTTTTCTTGTTCAAAACAAAACTACCATAGTCATCTTGGACATGTACCTTTGGGTACATGTTGAGGATGTTATATAGTATAACTTTTTGTAAGAGAAATGTCTGAGTAATAGGACGTGTGGCTTTTAAAATTTTCCTGTATATTGCCAAATAAAATATTTGGTATACATTTTAATACAATTTTAAAAGTTGTACCAGTTTATACCCCTCAACAACAGTGTCAATTTCTATTTTTTACACATCCTCTTGGGTATTAAAAATAACAAAATATTGCTAGTCTTACAGGCAAAATTTCATATTTAACTTAATTTTTATTGCCTATAATTAAAAAGATTTTTTGCAGTGTGTGTCTACTGTTTCCATTTCAGTGAATTATTTTCTGTTTGAGTCACTTGTATATATTTCTATTAAATTAGGTCTCTTTTCATTGACTTAAAGAAACTTTACACCCTTTTTAAAACATGTGTGGCAAATGTGTTCTTTCAGCCTATCTTTAAAAAAGTTTTTTTGTTTAGTTTTGAGAGAGAGAGAGAGAGCACGAGCAGGGGAGAGGTGGAGAGAGAGGGAGACACAGAATCCGAAGCAGGCTCCAGGCTCCGAGCTGTCAGCACAGAGCCTGATGCGGGGCTCAGACTCACAGACTGTGAGATCATGACCTGAGCCGAAGCCGGACACTTAACCGACTGAGCCCCCCAGGCGCCCCTCTTCTAGGGCTTTTATGTTTAGATACTTAATCTATCATTAGATTTGTTTTTGCTTAGTGGCATGAGGAGGAGAAACTTGTTGATTTTCCCAAAGAATAACCAGTTGTTTCCAAACTATTTCTTTTCCACACTATCTTTTGCCCTCATTTCAACTTCCAGCTTAATATAAATGGCCATATCTATTTGAATCTCTTCTCTATTCCTTGTTCAAATAATGTATTGTTTTAATTCTTATAGCCTTATACTGTATTTTGCATTTGGAAGGAAGGAACAAACATTACTTACTTAAATGAAATTGTTGGGTACAAGTTTTCCTCATGGTTTGAAAGAGTCCAGAAAAGCTGTACCAACTGGTACACTCACTAGCAGTGTATATGCAGATGCTTATTTCACTAATACTGTTCATATGCTTTACACATGATTTACATACATTTTTAAAGTTGGTAATGTGATAGATGAAAAGTTTATTGTACATATCCTTGATTAGTAGTAGGGCTGAATGCTTTTCCTGCAGTTATGGAGTTTTGCAGTTATTTTTCAGTATTTTCAGTCAGTTAAATGTGCTCATGTTTCAATAACATCTTGCCTTAACTATAGAGAGCATAATGGTTGATCCAGGAGCAGGACAATTCTGACACCAAGAACTGAAGAAACTTCCTACCACTAGGGGACAAAGATAGTAGTAGCCAACCTTTATTCAGCTTTGTTCTGAGGGAGGCATTATGTCAACCCCCACTTTCTAATGAAAAATGGGGGCTTAGGTGGGTACACAACTTGTCAAGGCCACATAGCCAGTAAGAGGCCGGGCCAGGGTGTGAATATAGGTAGTGTGACTTCGGAGTCAGAGTGTTTCCGCCAGAGGGTCCCCTGAATTCACTGTCGCTTCCCCAGGGCAGCCCTGGGCACTTGCTGAAGGAGTCTGCTCCAGAGTCAGGACAGCAAAGACAGAAACAGTCCCTTTAAAAAGGTAGAACCTTATGGGGCACCTGCGTGGTTCAGTCTTTTAAGCAGTTGACTTTGGCTCAGGTCATGATTTTGTGGTTCGTGAGTTCGAATCCGCACTGGGCTCCCTGCTGTCTGCACAGAGCCTGCATTTTAAAATGCTCCAAATGGTGTGGAAGCATAGCATAAGTTTCCTGGGAAAAGTAGTAACATCCTCGGTCTCTGTGAGAAGGCATCCTCCTTGAAGGGCAGGTGGTGATTACTGTACTTATTTATTTTTTTAAAAATGTAGAGTGTTACTGCTTCATCTGACTTCATTTCGTTGACTTTTAAGCTGTAATGTGGTAGATGAAGAGCTGATCCTAGAATTAGAAGTGTTAGTTCTGTTATTTTCTTACTTGTTTTCTCTTTTATCCACATTTACTGATTTTGTGAAGTTAAAACTATTTAAATTTTAACTGACGCAGTACGACTATCTGAATAAAAAATAGGCAGGTGGCAGTTTCCTTTTGGCTTTCACAGTTGGCTGATTAAGAGGAAGAAAGGGTTCAGTTGGGTTCTGGTTACCTCTCTTTTCTTCCTTGCTATCTAAGGTTTAGGGGTAGTTTTGGGGGAGAGGAGGGAAAGAAAATGAATCTAAAACTAAGTAAGAAGCAAGTCATACATGTACAGGTTGTGCCTTGTCTGTGGGTCTAAACTAGGGTTGGAAGTATTTGGTTCTGTAGTCACCTGTATGAGTAATAATATGGGAATCCTATACTGATCATTATAACATCAGTCAGTGCCTTCTCATTCCCAGGGAGCTGGATTTATGAGATGACGTCTTAGAAGAGAGTTTGGAACCATTGATCTTCTTGCCAAAACCCTGGGTCTCAGGGTTCTCTTTATTTTTGCAGATGGCATACTCCAACAGTTACTTATACCAAACTCTGAGAAATAATCCCCATTCTTCACTTGAACACTCAGATATGACTCCAGACACTGTTGATTCTGTCTCAAAAATACACCTCAATTCCTCATTTTCTCCTTCTGTGCTGACATCATCTTCAAAGTAGAATCTCTTTCCTGGACTTTTTTTTCATTAGCCTCCTAACTGGGCTCACCACTTCTCGCCCCGCCCCCCCATCAGTATATTCATTCAGTAGCCTAAATGATCTATTAAATAAAAAAAATACTTTTGGAGTAATTAGAATAATTTTAGACCTATAGAAAAGGATAAAGATAGTACATAGTGTTCTTTATATGCTCTATCCATCTTCTTCTAATGTTAACATCTTCCATGACCAACAATGGAAGCCAGGAAATTAATATTGATGTAGCACTATTAACTAAGCTAACGAGTCTTACTCAGCTTTCACTAGTTTTCCCAACTAATGTTTCTGGTCCAGCATCCAGTACAGGATCTCACATTGTATTTTGTTGTCCTGTTTCTTTAGCCTCCTGCAATTTATGATGGATCCTCAGTCTTTTTTTGACTTTCTTGATGTTTTTATAAATTACTTGTTAGTTCTTTGATAGAATGTTCCCAATTTAGGGTTTCTGTTGTTTTCTATGATTAGATTGAGATTATGCATTTTTGGCAAGAATTACCACCAAAATCATGGTGTGTTCTTCATAGTACATCATGTCAGGAGGGCCAGATGTCTTGTTACACATATCAGTTCTGGTCACAAACCTTCAGTGGTTTTCTGTGTCTCAGAGTAACATACAAACTCTTTGAGGACCCTGCCCAATCTACTCCCTGCTGTAATTCACGCCTATGGAAGGGCAAAAACAAATGAAAAATAAGGGGCTTAATTCTCAGTGTTGAAAATAAGGGAAGAGACTTCCTCTTCTCCCTAATCTTGGAACATTTACTTTAGAAAACTTGCAAGGTCTTCCGTTCTCTGTTTGAAATGTATGTAAATCTTTGTAAAAGCTAAAATAGACTCTTGCCAGCTTGAGGACCCAGGACTATGTTTCTTGGGGATCTGGGAACTGTCTCTTTGAAATGTCACCATTAAGGAAGATAGAGCCTCTGACTACATCCCAGTATCTGTGGGAGGCTAGAACCTCGCTGTAGCGGGGGCCTCGTTTCAAGCTACAAAACTACCTCTTGTTAAAAAGAGAAGTTTATTTTTCCTTTGAATAAAGCCAATTAGTGAACACAGATGGTCACCCCAACTACTGAGTAAATTTAGGAACGACCGTGTGACAAATGGCGCTGTCAAGTCCTCTTAAACGACTAGTTGTTCCTCCTGAGGATGTGTATGTAATGGGTTGTATCTACTTGGCTACGTAAAGGGATGAGATGACTTTCAGTCTTTGGAATCTCTTGATGGATTTGCTTGTGACGGGTGTCACTTTTTGGCTTAATGCTGCTTCAATAATAAAACTGCTCCTTTTGCATCTGCATTTGTGGAGAGGTTTCCTGTTTGAGAGATTCTGTTTTTAGTTCTATTTCCCCAACACTCCTCTCCATTAACTCACTCTGGCTTTCTTTCATGTCTTGAAAAATGCCAACCTGTTATCTGCTTTAATTTCTGCTTGAAACCCTCCACCTTCTTGTGCCTTTTTATAAAAATGGTTCTTTATTCTTGACTGAGCTCATATATAACACCCCTAAAGAGGCCCTTCCTGACCACCCTAAGGAAGTCTCTCCTTCCACGGACTATCACATCATCCTGTGTGTATCTTACAGAGTACTTAACACAATCAGTACTTACTGTGTTTCTTGATTTGTTGCCTTTTTCTTAGCGTGTTCCCCCCGCTGGAGTGTAGAGCTCCAGAAGGGAGAGCTTCTCCCCCACCCTAAGCAGTCTGTCTCGTTCTAGTCGAATCCCCTATACCTAGAAGTGTCTGGCACCTAATAGGTGCTCGATGAATATTTGTGGAATAGAATGAATGAGATGGGCAGAGCAACAGACGAGCGTGATTATATAATGAAAACGTACATCTGCTTTTATAGTATTTCTTTTCAACGAGCAGAGAAGTCTTCACAGACTAGTTTTAGCAGTGTTTGTATTTGTCGAACATCTAAAATGATTATATGGAGGAAGGAATACATGAATACACCTTCATACTTGAATAAAAATAGGCCCAAATCCTTATTTTTCAAATAGGAAAATCTACAATGTTTAAAAAAAAACCCACCACCTCCACCACCACTCAGATATTTTAGGAAAGCTTTCATGTTACTTTTGGCTCCAGCCGGGGCTATTTGAATTGTAGCGGTAACTAATTGGCCAGCGTGAACATCAGTTAGTCCTGAATAAAGAGCAGGAAAGGAATGCCAAGAGGGAGGAAGTGAGATTCCGATCTGTAGCAAGTCTGCTGGGAGTCTTCACATCCTCTTGGAGGGGAAGCCTTGGGGTCATGCTGACATTTGAAGGAAGGCCCAACAGACTGTTTCTCAAACTTGAGCCTGCATTGGCGGGCTTTTTTTAGCACCGGTTGCTAGGCCCCACCCTCAACGTTTCTGATTTGGCAGGCCTGGAAAGGGGCCTGAGAATTTGCATTTCTAACAGTTTTTCAAGCGGTGCTACTGCTCCTAGCCCAGGGACTGTATTTTGAGAATCATTGCTTTCAAGTGTTGCTTGACTAGAAGACTTGATGGAGTTCATTTATAACAGTCTTTTGGGCGTTGATAATGCCTTAAAAAAATTGAACAAATGTTACATTCATACTGTTTAATTGCCAGGAAGAAGGATCTCTTTTTGCAGGCTCATCTTTTTAGGCCCCCATGCCTGTATTTGGGCTCTTACTTATTGAGTGTGTACTAGTTACATGCATCTTTTAAAATTAATTATTTTAATTATGTACAGAGTTAAATATTATTATTTCTATTTCATGCAGGAAGAATTTAAGCTTCGGGATGGTTTGATTGCTGCCCAGTTGTTCAAACCTAGTTAGAGAGAAGGCTGGAATTTCAACAGGGCTATCTGACTGCAGGATTAAGCCTCTTTTCACTATGCTGCTTCTCAGCCAGAAAAATTCAGACTAATTTTAATTTAAGACTAAGAGATAACACCTCGAGGCGTTACTTGCCTGAGGAGGAAATTACTCATTAGCTTGATGTGAGCCTGATCTGATATAGAAGGTTGGTTAAGATAAAAAAAATTTTCTAATGTGAAGTACAGCATCTAGGTGTATAAGTCAAGAAAGGTGGCAGACTTGCTTACCAAGAGGGTTGGAGTATTTTAACTGTTTATTTATTTACTTATTTTGCATGTGTGAGAGAGACAGACAGAGAGACAGAGAGACAGAGAGACCCAGAGGATCCTAAGCAGGCTCCACACTCCGTGCAGAGCCTGATGCAGGGCCCAGGTTCACCACTGCGAGATCACGACCTGAGCTGATACCAAGAGTCAGACACTAAACTGACTTGAGTCACCCAGGTGCCCCGAGGGTTGGAGTATTTTACTGTTAACTCTAGCAAAACACTCACTTTCTATATGAGTCGGAGTAATTTATCTAAGTTGCAAAAACAAATTGACCTTTTTCGGTCTAATTGCCTACATGATTCAATGTATTTTTTATCAAGAGACATTGAAACCAAAGAGGTTTTCTGTAATATCCCAGGAATGCATGGATCACCTTGAAAATCTCTGAAAAACTAATAACATAAGAAGCAAATGACTGAGTTCATAATTGTTTCCCTTTCTCTAAGCCAAAATTGATGGCCAGTAGGAAGGCACTGAAATTCAGTACACACTGATGGTATTTATAAGGTCTTGATATTTTAGACTTGCAGCGCACCATTCATCCTGGGATCATAAAAGTGGTTGTTAAAATTTATGCCATATTAGTCTGATTAACACTCAGATGGGTAAAAATAAAGGATTGAGGAGAAATATTTATTTCACAAGGGTAGGGACTTTAATATACAGAAAGCTGCATAAATCTGCAGATGTTCTAATTAGATTCAGCTGAACTGCATCAGAATGCAGGATAACATGGATTTACTCTGCCAACAACTAAGAATAACTTTTCTGATGCAAAAAATGTTCAAGTTTCAATACTGAAACATAAAATACCCCGGCCCAGGGGATAGATTCTTTTCACATCAGTTTCCTCTTTGGCTTAGATTCCTCCAGCACTTAAGTTACTTCTTTATTATAAGTCTTAAACAGAATTCACTAAATGGTACCCTAATGGTACTCTTCCCAGGCCATCCTACCTGGAATCCTATTTTCTGTTAATAGTTAAACATTAACCTTAGATCACTAGCATACTGTCAAGCAGGTTTTCCACACGGTGCTTAATTTACAATCAGGGAGTAGTTTAGGCAATGAGAAAATCTGGCTCTTAAAGAGGATGGCATTAAGGAATCAAGGGATGTATTTCATAGGATATTTTTGTCAGTCAATTTCCATTTTTTTCTTGAATATATGTCATTTTTTAATCTAAGGAAGTTATTTCTGTGTGTTGGCAGGGTGAATCTATGTCGTTCTGCATTTAGAAGTAGTTCAGCAAATCTAATCGGGGAATTTGTTAGGGCCCAACTCATAGCCAGGGTGGGGCAGGAACCCTTCTCCAGCCTAGGAATCCTGCTGGGTCCCCAAAGGCCTGGCGATCCCCTTGGTGTCTACCTTCAAGAACATTCCTTCAGTATCAGAAGGCTTTCTACTTCCGGAGAACCTGGCTGTCAGATCCAGCCAGGCATTCTGATTTAACTGTTTCAGCTCTTGGAAGGCCAAGAGAAGGAGAATGTTCCTTTTCAAGGGATGTCAAAGGGGAACAGGAGAGAGGCTGTATCCAGAACCTTCTGCTCCATCGACAGCCCTGTAGACAGGCCAACCTTTGGTCCATATTCTCTCAGTTCTATTTGATAAGCCAACCTATTCTCCTTAATTAAAATGTTGGCAGGCAGGCTTCATGTGAATTTATGCCAAGGATTTGTGATAATCTCCTTGTTTTGTGATTTCTCATTTTTAGCAGTGAGTGGAAGAATAATTTCATAGACCCTTCTGAAGGAGAGTCTCTGTAAACAACAGTTTTCTCTCCTTCATAATCTTTTTGGATCTCTGCATATTTGTGTGGAACAAGAAAAATAACATTGCCCAAATATGTTGTGTTTTAATTTATTCATATAAACAATATAGTTGTGAAAGGCATTTGCAGGAAGTTGATTTGAAATAGATGTTACCATGGCATAAGGATTAGTTCGCAACATTCAAAATAATGGACATAGGAAATCAACATTATTTATAGATTTACCAACTGCCTATTACAGTAGATAGAATCTGAGTCAGGAGTGTTATAAAATATGTAGACCCATGTCTCTCATTTACATTTAACCCTTGACTGTCCAGTAATTTGTTTCCCCTGTTAATCCTATACGTAAACGGATACTAAAAAAGAACTTACCAGTGATGTAAAAACAAACAAACAAAAAGTCCCCCAAACCAAAACCGGTCACTAATGTAAAAAACCAAACAGTGCCTATGACATGAGAAGAACTTGAGAGGAACTTGATAACAGTTGAGATCCCGAAGCCTAGTCTGCACCCCTTTCTCAATTCTTGGGCATTTCCTTTCTCTTCTTTCTTCTAGCAAATGGTAAGTTGGGCAAAGAAAGGATGGGATTGGACTAAGCTTATTAGAATGCTTCGCAGTGCATCATGCAGGGAGATATTGGCAGATGAGTTTTAACATGGGTAAAATGAGTACAAGGATGATTAGTGCCTCTTCTCATTCCAAGAGCTTTGTCTGTTCCCACGAGTGCTGGCGATGCAGCTGCAGGGGTGGCCGTGTGACATGCCAGAGCTGGGAGACCCTCCAGGGAGGGCCAGCTCCTCACCACCAGCAATGAGACGCTCCCAGCCCAAGGAGGCCAGTCCCTCAGCTCTCAGGACACGTTCTGATAGCAACCGCCTCCTCTTCCCATGAGTCAGGCCCTGGCCGTCTGCTTCCAAGCTGTGATCATATCGTTCAGTCCTTTATTTACTCAGTTCCTATGCAGTGTCACTGGGACATCAGAGACTGACCCTAGGTCATCCCTGGATTGTCAGTTCACAGATTTATTCACTAGGTTTCTGTTGAGACACTGTCCCAGCTGAAAATACGCAATTTTGCCTTTGTCATATGCTTTAGGATAAATAACTTGCTCATTATCCATTATCGTTTGGTACTTCTAGAATAAGAACATCTGGCCCCAGTGAATCGAATCACAGAAATAAAATAGTTGATATTAGAGTGATGTGTGTACTTGAGTCTGGGAGAAGCGCTTTAGAAACAGCCAACATGCTTACGGGGGAGAGAAGAATGGAGGTTGTCTTCTCTGCTTCCTCCAGATTGCAGACCTTGCATCACAGTAGCGGCTGTTCTTCCGGCCTAGGTTCTATGCCTGCTCCATCTTCCCTTCGTTCATCTTTACTTGCATGTAATCTCAGGTGTGTGGTGCCTACCAGAGAAGAGAGGCTGGCTTTTGCCTTGAAATCTTTCACAAGTTAACCAAAGAATGAGCTTTTAGATTGTTGTCTCACTGACTGTATCTACCCTCATGTTAAACAGCATCTGTTTCACTTTGTACTGTCTAGACCTGACAGTCTAGACAGAGTTAATAATGTTCATTAGGAGAGGCTGGAGAGGTCCTGGATCTTCTTTGCTGGGCAGTGTGATATCGCTGTGTTCCGACCGTAATGGGATTTGGAAAGAGGTTGAGACCACAGGTCGGGGAGAGGGACATGCACAGGAAGCGGCCCCATTGTCCCCTCGCGTGGTAACAGTCTCACAGTACAGCAACACATTCCGCTCCCGGGATAAAAGCAGGTGTTTTGCTTTAATTAAGACCAACAAAGACTTTTCTGTTCTCAATAGGCTTATATTTTTAGACACTAAGGTAAGGAGGAAGAGAACATTATCCCATTCTGTGCATAAAAATAAAGATTCAGCATGAACTGCATAATTAAGAACTGAAAGGGGGAAATGCAATTCAATTAAAACTGACAGAATAATACACGGAATCAATGGCTTTATTTGGTGTTTAATGATGATACTGTTTTCATTTCATTATACATGAGTCATAACCAGCCTTGCCTTAGTTTAATTGTATTCCTTACAGAGTAAACTGAAGTATGCAATTTGCAGTAGACTCATCAATTAAAAAAGAAGCTTAGTTAAGATTATCATAAATTGATCCCCAAGACTGAAACCGATATTTTTCCATTCCAATATATCACTTGATTGGAATTGTGAACAATTTCAGGCAGGAATGGAGAGAGCTGTTGGTAGGGTAGATGAGGAGCAGTGTGCGAAGGATAAAGCCTGATTTCCATGAAAAAAAAAAGTAATGATAGTAAGTATGTTTTCCAGTGGAGAAAATGATATGGCAATAGATTTTTGATCCAGTGAGCTGAACAAAACACGATGAGGTTTTAGGTTGGAGAGGAAATGCTAGACTGAGCCGCCTGTATAAAATGAATCATGGTATTGGCACAAAGTCTGGTGTAACAGGGAGGTAGCATTTCTATATGTGGCCTGATAGCTAACGTGATTTTAAAATTGGGGCACGAGACCCAAGGAAAGCAGGGAAGAGAGATAAGTGTTAAAAGTTAGGCTACTTGAGCACGTCGTGAAATTAGTGGTAGAAGATAGAGCATTTTGCCGTTTGGCACATTAATCACAGAAACGTCTCGGATGTTCCACTCTGTGATAGAGTTTCGTTCTACTGCCAGTGCTCTGTGAATACATCTGAGGACCCAACATGAATTAGCAGTGAACGTGAATGATTATAGGGTCAGAATCCGACAGGCTGGTCATAATGAAATGTGTCCGTCTTATGTCTTCACTTCATTAGTTGTGTGGATAAGAGCTGCATATTCCCCATGCTTGACTCAATTTCAAATGTGCTGTATAAACAAAGGGACTCTCTTTTATCTATAACCGCTCTGCTGTCAAGACCTGATGATAGATTAGGTCTGGGGAAATAGTAATTTTTCCCCTAGTCAGAGATCCACGGGGACTGTCCTGTCCTCCTCGGATGGTGAGTGCTAGCTGCCCAAGACATACTTATTTAGGCTGGAAGCACAGCCTTCTAACTCATCTACTTTCTCTTACGAGAATAATCTTTCTGACTGGCCACTGCTAGACCAGCTCTTACTGCAAAGACTCCTTTATAATGACTGGGAATGGACACTGGGAACGCAAAGGAAAGAACCCTACAGCCCACAAAGCTAATAAAACAGGAACACTTGCACTTTCTGGATTCGGTAGATCTTTTTTTTTTTAAGTTTATTTATTTTGAGAGAGAGGGAGCGAGTGCACACCTATGCATGAGCAAGGGAGAGATGGGGCGGGGGCGTGAGAGAGAGAGAGAGAGAGAGAGAGAGAGAGAGACCCAAGCAGGTTCTATGGTGTCAGTGCAGAGCCTGACTCAGTGCTCCAACTCACGAACCATGAGACCATGACCTGAACTGAAATCAAGTGTTAGATGTTTAACCTCCTGAGCGACCCAGGTGCCCCTGGATGTGGTAGATAGTCTTAAATTCATACTAATGCCTCATCTTTTAAGATTGTTTTTGTGTCTTCTTATATACTTTTGGTTTTCCCTTTGTTTTTTGTTTTGGACATTGAAGAATGTCAGCATGTGGATCAGGAGAAAGGTTTTCAGATACTTGCATGGACTATTCTTTGAGTCAAATACTGGACTCAAATTTTGATTACATGGGCAGATATAGAAGTAAATATGTATCTATAGATACATTCATTTCATACATATGTGATTCTAAGGAGACCAGAATTAAATTGCTATTACTCTTTTTAGGTTCTAGGATTATTGTTGGTCAAATTACAGTTTTCATAGGATGAATAAAAACAAAAGTCATCATTTATAAAGCAGGTGAAGCTGTGAGGCTGTGGCAAATAGGACATGTCCTGGGTATGATTTGTATGCTAACTGTGACAAGCAGACACTGACCCGTTCAGACTTGCTTATTCATTCTAGATGAAAACCGCATTATTCAATTGCTAGACAACTACACAGGTTTAGAGATGGCCTGAGTTGCTATGGAACAATGAACTTTGCTGCCCTTTTTAGGATTCAAGCAAATGACCTTGATCTTGCTCACTGTGGTTCAGCTGGCAGAGCAGGTAAGTTCACATGACATGTTTGGACCTGTGGCACTCATTCGTTCGTTCATTCTTTTTTTCTTTTACTGATTTCTACATTCAATAAACATGTCTTACGCATCCCATATGATTAGGTATTACCAATTGTGAGGTACTTTGTCTAATAAACACTGGGTAGCACTTACTGTGTGCCAAATATTAACTCATTCAGTTGTCATGACAACTTGAGGAGACATGTTTCCCACATTTTACAGATGAGGACACAGAGTCACAGAGATGTTGAGTAGTTTGCCCAGTGTCACACAGCTAGTAAGCACAGAGCTGAGATGAACACCCAGGCAGGCTGGCTTCAAAGCCCGTGCTCCTAACCCCAGGATATAGTCTCTTCTCTCCTGGAACTTACAGTGACAGGTCTATGGGTAGCAAATGCTAATGGAGAATAACAGGCAGCTGCTTAGGGTGATCAGGGGAAGTTTCATTGAAGGGGGAATATTGAAACTGAGGCAGGAAGGGTAAGATGGAGGCAGCCTGGTGGAGGTTAAGAGAGTGTCCAGGCCAAGGAAAGGTCAGGTGCTCAAGGAACTCAACGGGGCCCAGGGGGATAGAGCAGCCAGGGGTGCTGGTCTCAGGACGGGAGTGAGCCAGAACAGGATCTGAGACAAAATGCCTGGAAGAAATTTTATGAGAGAGAAAACTATTCACATAGATGAGAAAAATATTTCTTGGAAGATGAGGTGTTTGGATGGGGATGGGGAAGTATGTGGAGAGGCAGCAGGAGGACATAGATGTAGGTGGGTACTGGAGAAAGTCTTAGGGGTGTGGCCAAACACCAAGAGGCTCAAGGATGCTGAGATCCGGGGCCATCTGTTCCTGTGTCCTGAGTTGATGCCCATGGAAGGCACAGTCCCTTTCTCAACCAGAGGAACCAGCAGTAGCTTAGAGCCAGACAAATGAGGTCACTGATGGTATCAGAGAGACTCTGGTGTCCCAGCATTGCACCAAAGCTAAAATGGTTCCTGACTCCCCAGGAACACAAATACTGGAGGGGACATCCGGGATCGAAGGATTCACACAGATGGCTATGAGGACTGTTTCAGGGAGACTGTGTAGCTGAATGGCAACTGCACTCAACAATGTTTTGCTACTTAGGAAAGTTTTCCCTTCTCCCGAGAAAGTTAGGCTGATCTCAGGAAAAGTTGGGCTGCTGAATGCCAGGGATGAACTTCTGACTACCTCTGCAGAACGGAGACTCAGAGCAGATGTGGAATGATGGAAACATAAAGTTGATCTCACACATGTGAGTTTGTGGGGTGAGGCTCTCACTCGTGCCACATGGAGGCATCTTCCTGGTTTGGTAAAAATTCACCTGCAGCAAATATTCATGCTGGGAGTTGATTACAAACCGTAGAATTAAAGCGAAATCACTTCAAGGCAACATGGCTAACTGTGGGAGAACCGTCAAACAGAGAGGAGGTGACTCCCAGAAGTCCCTGTGGATTTTGGAAATAAAGGTGGTCTGTGATGAGGCAGAGCTTGAAAAGGTACAAGAGAATGCTTCAAACCCTCTGGGCAGATAGAAGGTGGTCTTTAGAAGAAAGAACAGGTGAAGGTATTGAGAGGTTTAAAAACATTTAAAAAATTTTGTAGTAAATTGAATTACTGTGGTAGGGAGAATATCTAGAAAAGGTAAGTTATGAAAAGGATTTTTATGGCTTCTTACTTGGACTATGGTTTTTTTTAAATGAACTAATAGTTATTCTTTTAGCAGCACCAGCTAAAAGGAGAGCACCATTCTTTAAGAAATGGCTATCAAGGTAAAAATGAATATGCCTGCACCTGTGCACACACACACACGTGCATGTGCAGCATAGGTGGAGAGAGGTGGGAACCAGGTTTCACTGAGGACTGGTGGACTGTCTCAGAGGGGGATGGATTCTAAGACTATTGGAAAAGTACATGTTCTTAAAAAAGTTTTGGGGGCACCTGGGTGGCTCAGTTGATTGAGTGTCCAGCTTCGGCTCAGGTCATGATCTCTTGGTTTGTGGGTTCGAGCCCCGCATCGGGCTCTGTGCTGACAGCTCGGAGCCTGGAGACAGTTTTTGGGTTCTGTGTCTCCCTCTCTCTCTCCCTCCCCTGCTTACTTTGTCTCTCTTTCTCTCTCAAATAAATAAAACATTAAAAAATGTTTTGCTTTGCTTTTATAAAAAGAAATGAACACTTTTTCATAGATTATCCCCATAACTAGATTCCACATCCAGCAGTAGACATAGATAGTTTGGGGGAGGGGGAGTTTCAGGAACGAACCTGGGAGTGGAGGTTAGGCTTGGAGGGTTCCCATTTGCCTCTTGAAACAGACATCCATTATCGAGATTAATGGCTGTGAGTTGAGCTGGGAACCAGCAGCCAGGGACAACTGCTCATGAGTCCAGTTGTGTGAGAATCCATGGAGTCATTCCTATCAGTGTATTTAAAAGGAACAACTTTACTGTTGTACGGATAAACTAATGGAAGGGAGGGAAGTATTTTAAAATGCTAAGCCCATTGTACCTGTTCAGATGGATTTATAATTTCTTTTAGCAGTGTTCGCCTGGGTGAGGGCCAGCATGGCGGGGAAGAACGCTAGCGGCAGGTGAAACCAAGGGGTGACCAGTGAAGACTGAGAACGGCATTTGTGGGTTGTCACGGGAGGTAGCAGGTGTGTTATGGTGAGAGCACTTGTGCAGATAAGCAGACAGGTTGGAGCTTGTGACCAGAGAATGGAGTCTTTTTAATTCCAGAAGTTGGAAGTGGTGTAGATTTTGGAACTGATGACGTTGGAATGTGATCAGGGGAATCAGTGGGTCACGTAATGTTAAAGAGAAAAGGTCATAAGAAGTAAGGAGATCAGGGAATCCAGAGCCAAAGTGGAGATGGGTCCTCCACATGAATGTGGCGGGCACCAGGAAAGAACAGAGTCAGGAAGGTGGAGACGAGGAGGAGGACAACTCAGACCTAGAAACTTACCTAACAGTAGCTAATGTTTATTCAGCGTGTGCTGTTTTGTAGAGGAGGAACATGAGGCTCACAAACGTTGACAGACCTGACCAGGTGACACTGCTAGGTTCAGAACTGGCTCTCAGACCTGGGAAGTCTGACTCCGGTGCCTACATGCTTAACTACGTTGTTCTGCTGTATCGGTAAATGGTAAGGGGACATGGCAGGCAACAGGGGGCCAGTGAGTATGGTGCGAAACTTTAAGAAGCAAGGGGAAGAGGAAGTAGTAGGCTTGGGCAACTCAGACCCTTGGCTTAGAGATAGGACAGGCACAGATGACAACCCAGCCCCCACTTAAAAATGTTGCAGGTTCCAGGGCCACCTGGGTGGCTTGGACTCGTGATTTGGCTCACGTCCTGATTTCATAGTTCATGCATTAGAGCCCTGCATTGGGCTTCGCAGTGACAGTGTGGAGTCTGCTTGGGATTCTCTCTCTCTCTCTCTCTCTCTCTCTCTCTCTCCTGCCCACCCTCCCTCCCCCCACTCCCCAGCTCAGGCTCTCTATCTCGAAGTAAAAGCTTCAGGTTCTAGACAGCAGCTCCTCCTGGGGTCACACTGGCTTCCATTATGGGAGGGAAGTGGAAGGAGCCTTCTGTGAAAAGGTGAAGCTTATGGGCAGCGTCCCCAGCCCTGGGGGAGGGTGGACAGAGCGGCAGGGTATGGGGGTAGCCAGGTGGCCAGACTGCAGATGAGGATATGGCGAGAGCGGGCCTGGTTTCTAGCAGCAGTTGTCACCGCTTGTGGAGGCGCCAAGGGTTTGTTCTCATATCTGCCAGTGTGGCCGCTGTTGGGGATGCAGCGGGTGTACTTTTTGCTGGGATTGACAGAACAAGGAACCCCAAACTGGGTGGCTTAAGCAACAGAAATTTCTTGTCTCATAGTTCCAGATGCTGGAAGTTCAAGATCGCAGGTTGGCAAAGTTGGTTCCTTCTGAGGACAATGAGGAAGAACCTGTTCCATGCCTCTTTCCTAACTTCTGGTAGTTTGCTAACAATCTTTTGTGTTTCTTGATACATAAAAGCTTCGCTAAGATCTCTGCCTTCACCTTTGCATGCTGTTCCCTGCATTCGTGTCTGTGTCCAAATTTCCTCTTTTTGTAAGGGTGCCCGTCATAATGGACTGCAGCCCACCCTGTTCATTTTAACTGCCTCTGCCTGCAGCAGCCCTGGTTCCAGATATGGCTATATTCTGATTAGGACGTCAACATGTGAATTTTAGGGGGACAGTTCAACCCATAACTGTGGGTGTCAGGGCCATTGTTCCTTTTCCATTCTTTCAGTGTCCGTTCTGAGCACCTGAGCATTTCAAGATATTGTGCCAGGTATAGAAGGGACTATACTGATAGAATGAAACAAAATCCCTGGCTTTGGGGACCTGGAGTTGGTGGTGGTAGAGGGAATGGGTAGAGTATGAAAACTCAAATAACTAAAACAAAAGTAGAACCTGATAAGTGCTCTATGTGACATACAAGGTTACATAAATTAAAAGATTATATGAGGGGCAGCAGGGAGGCTCAGTCAATTAGGTGTCCAGCTCTTGATTTTGGCTCAGGTCATGATCTCACGGTTCATGGGTTCGAGCCCCAAGTTGGGCTCTGCAAGGAGAGTGTGGAGCCTGCTTGGGATTCTCTCTTTCTCTCTGCCCCTCCCCTACTCACACTCTGTCTCTCTCAAAATAAACAAGTTAAAAAAAAAAAAGATTGAGAAGCGAAGTAAAGTCTTACAGGTAATTAGACTTATTTTTTTATTATACAAAGGTATGGAATCTCATTTCCAGAAATGACAAATGACCTGCTGAAGGTCTACTGACTGTAATTCCACTCTTTCAGTTACACTGTGTATATAAACACATTTACAGACCTATTTTCTACTGTGTCAGATGTTTTTGAAATGCATTATTTTAAAAATTATTTTTTAAATAATTTTTAGGAAAAAGTCAGGAAGCCAGTTAGGAAAAAATTACCTGAGCTTATTGTAAACACAGTGGAAAATCATGTTTAAAAGAAGTCATAGACATTTATATCCAGAACAAAGTGATGGAACTGTTGACTAAATATTGACTATAAATCTTCAGCCACCCACTATCCTCAGGTGCCAATCTGCCTCCGGTTACACACAATTTATATAAAATGTATTTGATGCCAGAATGCATAAGAAGTTTCTTGAATCTTTTAAAAATAAAATCATTAACCATCTTGAGCCACTGTGGTCTTCTTCTCCCTTAATACATTTTATCTCCCTAAGTGAGATTGGAATGACCTAATGGGAAGAAATGGGCTGGGCTCTATACCTAGTCCTGGATTCTTTATTGCACTGACAGATAAATACTGATTATTGCCAGTGCTTCCCAAAACTTAAAAATACAGTGTTGAGCTGGATCCATGGACTGGAGCTTGACAGCCATGGGAGCAAAATGTCCGCCCTGAGTTTCATAGGTGGTTAGGGTGGATGTGGTGGGCATTTGGTGGTGTGTGGGGTGGAAAGCCTAAGAAAAGAGAGATGACGAAGAGGACATTAGTTTTCTCCTTTGGGCTTATAATGAAATTTTCCCAAGAAAGTGGAACTGTCTAAGGAACTATCTTAGGGCAAGAGCCAGTGAGAATCAGAAGTCTGGAAGCACCGACTCAACATTTATCGTACACAAATAGAAAATAGAATTGGCTTTGCTGTTGGCAACATGTAGGACACCTGGGCTCTAAGGTACAGATGGGCCTGGTTCTCGGCATCAGAAACTTGACCCAGACGGTGATCCTGTCACTGGAGATGAATTTGCCGTCTTGTTTGTGCCAATGAGGAGCAATAACCAGGTAATGCATCATTGGGCCTCTGATTTGGGAAGGATAAATGGAAAAAAACCCTGTTTACTACTTTTTTTAAAAAGAGACTATTTTTAGAGCAGTTTTAGGTTGATAGCAAAATTGAGTGCAGAGTAGAGAGTTCCTCTATCACCCCTGGCCCCACACCGCTTCCCCTCTTCCCAGCATCAGTGACAAGTGATGACCCTGCATTGAACCTACATCATTATTATCCAAAGTCCATAATTTACTTACTGGTCACTTTTGGTGCTGTATGGACAAATGTACAATGACATGTATCCATAATTATAGTATAATACAGAGCATTTTCATTGCTTTAAAAATCTCTGTGCTCTGCCCCTCATCCATCTCTCCACCCAGCTTGTGACAACCACTGATCTTTTTATTGTTTCCATAGTTAGCTTTGGCCTTTTCTAGAATGTCATATAGTTGGAATCACACAGTGTGTAGCCTTTTCAGATTGGCCTCTTTCACTTACTAATATGCATTGGAGTCTCCACATCTTTTCAGGGTCTGAGCACTCATTTTTTTTTTTAGCACTGAATAATATTCCATTGTCTAGAAGTACAACACTTATTTACCTACTGATGGACGCTGTGGTTACTTTCAAGTTCTGACAGTGCGTAAAGCTGCTGTCAACATCTATATGTGGGGTTTTGTGCCGATCTGAGTTTTTAGCTCCTTTGGGTAAATACCAAGGAGTGCAACTGCTAGATTGTAGATTAGGAGCAGGCTTAGGTTTGTACATCACCAAATTGCCCTTCAAAGTAGCTGTCCCATTTGTGCATTCTTAGCAGCAACCAATGAGAGAGTTCTGTTGTTTCACATCCTGCCCATCATTTGGTGGTTTCAGTGTTGTGGATTTTGGCCATCCTAATAGGTGAAGTGGTAATACCTCATTGTTTCTGTTTGTACATCCCCGATGACATAATGTGGAGCATCTTTTCATAAACTTATTTGCCATATGTATATTTTCTTTGGTGAAGTGTCTGTTTACTACTTTTATGGTTCAAAAATATGTGATAGATGTACACATTTTTAAATTACAATAATCAAAGTATTTTAGCTCTTGACTTTAGCTTTTAATTTTAATTGATTTTCAAGTAACAGTACTGAATCCTCATTCTCTTCTTTCCTCTTGCCCTACTTCCCTCTTTTCATTCATAAGATAGTTCAGGGCCTAACCCATGGCAGTCTCTAAATTGTATTTAATATGTGTCAGTGATATATAATGATGAGGAAAATAGACATGGCTTTGTCCTTGGCCTTTGGAGGGTGATGGGTGAAAGTGATATAGTCTACAAAGAAATAATTACAAACTGGTTTAAGGTGGTCAAGAAAAAGGAAAGAGAGCTATGAGAGTATATTATTTATTTAGCAAGTACTAGCTATGAGAGTATAGGGTGTGTGAGAAGGTTCCAGAACAAGTGCAAGGGACCGAGATTGGAGTGGGCCAGGGGTAACAAGAACTGAAAGAAGGCCACTGTGGCGGGGGGTACCCGGAGCAAGCGGGAGAGAGGCAAGAGAGCTGGAGGAGGAAGCAGGAACCAAGGGGCAGTACGCTTTTTCAGGGAGCAGCCAGAGAACGGGCTGCCAGCACTGGAGAACTGACTGTCCACTGGCTGCCTGCAAAGTCCCGTCGGCCGCGGGCTGGGACAGGCGAGAGAAGGGTGTGTTAGCTGACACCAGAGTGCTGATGGAGATGAAGGAAGAGGACTGAGTCCAGAAATATTTAAGAGGCAGAACATTTTTGTAATCTACTTTTTCCACTTGACATATCGGGAGTCTCTTTCTACATTTCTAAAACGTAGGGCCACATAATTAGATTTTCATGGTAGTTCTTTGTATGACTCAATAATGACATATTCAATAATCTCTTATTGATGGACTTTTTTTTCAATTATAAATGACCCTGCATGGATTATTCTTTATGTATTAATTGTCTGGTTATTCCCTTAATGGATATTTTACATTTGATGCCAAACTAACTCCTAGAAACTCTGTGCCTGTTTATTCTCTCATAATAGGTGTGTAAGAATTGTTTTCCATTCCCTTGCCAACTCAGTGTATTTTCAATATATTTTTTAATTTGTCTTAATGTCTACTTTTGAGAGAGAGAGAGAGAGAGAGAGAGAGAAACACAGAATCTGAAACAGGCTCTAGGCTCTGAGCTGTCAGCACAGAGACCGATGTGGGACAGGAACCCACAAACCGTGAGATCATGAGCTGAGCTGAAGTTAGATGCTTAACCAACTGAGCCACCCAGGGCCTGTGTTGTCAATATTTTTAATGTTAGTTGGCTAAGATAATACTTAAAGGAAATTTAGTATCTTAACTTTGATCCTTTTGATCACTGACAACACCGCACATCTTTTCACATGTTTACTGACCATTTATATTTATTCTTTTGTGAGTTATTTATTTTCTTCACTCATTTATCTATCAGGCTCTTCTTCTCTCTGTTGATTTGGTGTCATTCTTCTGTAACCTCTTTTGTATATATGATGTTTGCTTGTGTTTTGTTTGACTTTTAATCTCACTGATGGGATTTCCTAGTTTATTTTTTGTTGTTAGTATATTTTTTCACTTTTAAGTCCTGGATCTGTATCAGTCAGTGCTTTACTTTATGGGTGCTGGCTGTGCTGATAGACTCAGAAAGGAGTCTCCCTCCAAGGCAATAAAACCATTTTCCAGTCCTTATTTTCTGTTATGAATTTGGTTGGAATTTGGTATGAGGAGCAGGGAGGCAGTACCTATTTATTTTATTCAGCAAGTACCAGCCACCCAGTTGTCCCCAAACCTTTTAGTTAAATAACCACTATTTCCCTCCTTGATTTGAAGTGCTATCTTTTTCATTTATAAAACCCTCTGAATTTTTGAGCTCAGTTCTGAACTCTGTATTCTGCTTCTGATCCCTTGTCCTGTGCCAGATTCACGCTGTTTTAATTACTGTTATTTTGGAACACAATTTTCATATTTGGTAGTGCAGTTTTGCCTGTGTTATTCTTCTTTGTCAGATTTTCCCAGTTATTTAAAAATATTTATTCTTCAAAATGGATTTTAGAATCATTTTGCCAGATTACTAAAATATCTTACTGCGATTTTGGTAGGGATTGAATTACATTTGTAGATTACTTTTACTCTAGCATTATGGGTCATTACAAATTTTTTCAAATAGTGACGGTAGTGTTTTGATTTTGGAGCAAATAAAATTTAGCATATATTGTGACCCCTCCTTCAGAAATATATGAGAAATTGGCAGGCTATATGTTATGTAATTCACTAAGTGACTCTATGGCTCTACATGATTTATTCATTCAACAAATATTTCCTGAATTTGGTATGTGCTAGCCACCACTCAGGGTGCTGGGGATACAGTAGCAAACAGATTAGGTCTCCTTTCTCACAGGCTTGAGCAGAGAAGCCCTGGAGCTTGCCTTCTACCCTAGATGTGGGTCGGGGTAGGGGTGGGAAGGCTCTGATAGCTGCAGGTAACTCTTCCCAAAATACTTGCTTTCTTTCCTAAGAAGCCGAGTTGCAGTTGGTCATGAGGGCAAAGATTTTATTTTGTTCTTAATATGGGAGACATTAGAACATATTTATCTACTGCAGAATGTTCTCCAGATAGGGAGACAATAAATATCAAAAAAGAGAAAGGAAGTACCTGCAGGTTCCAGTTCCCTGAAGGTGAGAGTACAGGAAATGTACTTCCCAAATGGAATGTAAGCTTTGGAAGAAGGAAAGAAATTAATAAGAGGAAATTCAGGAAGGGTGGGGCCAGAAACAAGTAGATTAGTGTTTATTTCGCTACCACAATTCAAAGTGCTTTTGGATAGGCAATAATTAAATTTATAATAGCCTGCCTGTTCTTCATCACTTCCAGCAAAACGCGGACTGTCTTACTCCAGTGGCAGGCTGAGGTGTCATGACTTCTTGGCTTGAAACGGAATTGTGTTCAGTGTTTAAACCAGCGCTTCAAACAATTTCTAGCATGTATCTGACACTTAATGTTTATTGAGTAAATGTGCAGATTAGTGGATGAACTAATTTATGCGGTTTTATTACCAATTTCCACACTGGACAGGTAATGTCGTATCTCTCATATACGCTTGTACTTCTGTGTCCATACGTGATGTGGAGTTAGGTCTTTCATGTGGATAGCAGAGAAGGCGCTGGGCCTGGGGACAGCTCAGTTGTGTTTTCCTATTTGCCCAGCTGCTTTCTAGCTCGTTACTTGAGGTTGGAGAATTTACTTAGCTTCTCTGGGTTTTTACTTTTGTCATTCTAATATGAAGCAATTGGAATAAATCAGTGGGTTTCAATCCTTTTAAACCATTGGGCATTTTCTTCAAATGGAAGCTTTTCTAGAGCCCCAAATGTAAACCAGGTAATCTAGGCCTCCTCAACTGAAAATGGGGATGCAAGAGAGTGGGCCCTGTCTGCTCGCAGCAATATTTTCCATCCTGTATTCACTCTTTCTGCATCTTGTTAGGGGTCCCTGGATGGAACAAATCTAGAAATCTAATAAGATTATCCCTAAGGACTTTAACAGTTGTATAAATGATGAATCTATATACTCGTGTGATTTTTAATAACCCTGTGAGGTAAGGAATACAGTAAAGCCTTGGATTGAGAGGAACTTGTTCTGTGAATGTTATGTAAGATGAGCAAACATTTGTGATAAATTTTAACTTGATAAATGAGCAGGGTCTTGCAATATAAGTAGTATGTAACTCCTGATGTCATTTAATCACAACTGAGCCAATGGTTCTTCTCTCTTTCTCTCTCTGTTTCTCTTTCTCTCTCTCTGCAGGATTGTGTGTGATTGTCCCCCATGCTCCAATGCTTGGTCTCAGGCTGCAGCGTTTGGCAGAAATCAGTGATTTTTCAGAATGGTGGACGATGCCCACAATGGGCACCCATGTATTTTTGTCACTTCAAAGCACATATGGACAGTCCTTTGCTTTCCAATACAAGAGTAAGATTAGGAATGCTTTCCTTCATTCTAGGTCATTGGACAAGTACCTTGTTAAAGTTGCACTGAAAGAAAAAGATTCCATTGAGCCAACAGACAGCAGTGATTCTGTTAGTGGGAGTGAATATCATCCTACATAATAACCCTCCTCTTTTGTGTTTTTCATACTAGCCATGATGATTTTCAAAGGTACGTGCAGATTAATTTATTTTTCTTTATATTTTGTATTTTCTATATGATTTTGTATTATATTATAGTGTTTCAATCATTTTTATATGAATATTTTTGGGTTGTGGAATGAATCATCTGAGTTTCCATTATTTCTTACGGGGAAATTCACTTTGGTGTATAAGTGCTTTGGATTACAAGCATGCTTCCAGAACGAATTAGGCTCACAAACCAAGGTTTTACTTTACATAGTGTTATTATATCTTTTATGGATTTGGAAACTGAGGTTTCGAGTTTATCATTTGCTGTTATCTCCTGACTGGTAAATGGAGGAACTGGGATCAGAGCCCTAGTCTTCTGTCCCTTGTTCAGGCTGTCCTTTTGTCTCTGGCAAATGAATTTCCCCACTGGCTTTATGTTGATTCAGCGGAGTCTCTGGTTAAACTCTCTGAAAGGATTTCTGCCAGAAGCCAGTATTGTTTACTTATATTACAGTTCACATGCTCACATATGTCATAAAGCCACTTAACTGTTTTCCTAAATGTTGTTCTACACCTGAATTAGCCAAGTTACAGAACCTTTAATCAAATAGCTAGAAAATAATGAGCTGCGAGGAATCATTATAATTTCTCAACAGAAATCTCTAAAATGCAAATTAAATGAATGACTGAATACTTAAATCTGTTTAATTTTGAAACCAGTTTCACTTTTGAAAATAATTTTCACATTGAGACAGATGAGACACATAGTTTTATTTAATGTGAAACATATAAAAATAAGAAGTCAAATTTTAACCCAAATGCGTATTGAAGACTTAAAAGTTAATTGAGCTGAAATACTAGGGTGGCTTAGGGCAACAGTTTGGGCGGCCACATCACCTAAGGACTGTCCCTGGATTAACTGCCCCTGCACGTTCTGGACCTCCACATAGGAGCTTTCTCACGCTGACTTACCCTTTGGAATGCATTTCTCAATCAGGGAACAATATTACTCATCCTTCAAGGCCTGTTTCAGAAACTCCTTTATCTCTGATGCTTAGTCAGTGTCATGGCTCCTCTTCCTTCTTGGACAGAATTATCTTCTTTCCCTGGGACTCCCCTAGGAGCTTTGCAGTGTGTGGATTATATTCTTTATAATGTCATGCAGACGATTGTAAAATTCTGTTCTCCTTACTGGATGTTAATTTCTGCAAGAGCAGAGAACAGGAAGCATTTTAAATCCCCCTTCCCCCACTATAAAGGTACTTTGTATATACTCAATGCGAGAAAATTTGGCAAAACTACAAAACGTTTAAATGAAAAAGAATTAATTTCATTGATCCATTGCCTTAATACAACCAATGCTTAGAATCTGAAATAATTCTTCCTAATGTTTTCCCCATCATGGACAAATAAATGTTGACTTTAGTTGGGCAGGCATTGTTGATACTGGAAGGTAGTAGAAGACTATAAATCTGTCTTGTCTGACTTTCGATGTCCAATGTCGTCACCGGGCAGACCTGTGTTTATGTCTATTCTTTGTCTGTATTACACATTATCTTATGTATATTTGGAATAGAGAAGGGAATTTGCTCAGCGTATGGACAAGCTTGTCTAGAAAGCACTCTAGAAAGGCAAGAAAGTGTTACGTGAAGGCACCTGACTCTGAAAATCTCATCAAGAAGTTTAGCAGAGTTGAATGAGTTCCAACCTTTGGCTAAGTGAGAACTACTCCTCATTGAACTGAGCAAATGGACGTGTGTCCCGAAGGAGGAATGCGCGCTCCCGCGGTTCTCACAGTCAGTGGTCTGAGTGTGACTGGGACAAGAGCTGTGGCTCAGGGGCAGGTTTCTCATCACACCTCAGAACACGCTGCTCACGCTTCGGGCACAGACCCTGGCAGTTGTCTGCCTCAGGCTCTTTTCTTTTCTATTCCCTGCTTCTTTCCGCAGAACTGATAGTCTGCTTAGTTAGGAGAGCCAGGCTCCATTACAGTGAGAGTGGTCTGCTTGCCTTGGGAACCACACTGACGGCCATCGGTGTTCCTTTCACGAACGTCAACAGGGTGATGGGGGCTGTCTGATTCGTAAAAGCTCAGTCCGTGTGTGGATGAAGATGGGTCACTACGGCTGGAGCTCCTGGCTGACAAAAATGGAGATAGTCTCCAGTTTTCCACTTATAGGATACCATTATTTGAGATCCTCTTGTTTTTTTTATAATTATTAAAATTTTTTTAATGTTTTATTTATTTTTGAGACAGAAAGAGACAGAGCATGAATGGGAGGGGCAGAGAGAGAGAGGGAGACACAGAATCTGAAGACAGGCTCCAGGCTCTGAGCTGTCAGCACAGAGCCCGACGCGGGGCTTGAACCCACGAACGTGAGATCATGACCTAAGCCGAAGTTGGAGACTTAACCGACTGAGCCACCCAGGCGCCCCTGTAATTATTTTTAAAGAGTATAACATTTATGCAAGGTCCTTGTAGAGATTTTGTAAAATGCAGAAATGTATGAAGATGTAAATCAAAATCAACCATACGTCTACCACGCATAAATAACTACTAGCAACATTGTTATGTATTTACCTTCAGTCTTCTTCTATTAATGTATAGGTACAGAATTAGGATAGTATCACACATATAGGCGCCTACGTGGCTCAGTCGGTTAAGCTTCTGACTTCTGCTCAGGTCTTGATCTCATGATTCATAAGTTAGAGCCCGTGTCAGGCTCTGTGCAGACGGCTTAGAGACTAGAGCTATTTTTGATTCTGAGTCTCCCCCTCTCTGTTCCTCCCCTGCTCACACTCTGTCTCTCTCTCTCTCTCAGAAATAAACATTTAAAAAATTAAAAAGAGGATAGTATTATATATAAATATGCTATCCTGTTTTTCACTTAACTTTAGCTAGCTGTGTTTTGATACAGATTATTTTTAAGTGAAGTGAATATTGAAACAACATTTAGAAGTTAGCTTACTATTCTGTCTTACAGATAAACTAAAATTAAGTTACCTATTCCTCTATTGTTCCATAGTCAGGCTGCTTCCAACTTTTTCAGTGTTAGATATAACTTTTCAAAGAATGTCTTTTCATATAAGTTGTACAGATTGCTAAACATTTCCTTAGGGTAAATATGTAATATGGAGATTATGTGAATAAGAGGTATGAATTGTCTAAGAGTCTTTACTGATAAATGTCTGTCCAGAGAAGTTACAGACATTTGCTCTTTTACCAGTAATGTTCTAGTACATCCTTAAAAAAGTTATATTTAAAATGTTTGCTATTTTTGATAAATATAAACAGTAACTCACTTTTCAAAATGATACCCTTTAGATTACTAGTAGTTGACAAGTTTTTCATAGATTTATCTACTTGTGTCTTCTGCATAAATGTACTTTATATAAGGTCTTAATGTTCTTAGTCATTGATTTCTTATTTGTCATAAGTACAATATTGGTAGTTGGTTTAAGATAGATATAGTTTATGAGATTAAGACTGCTGCCTTATAGTCTTTTCTTTTTTACTAAAAATATAAGTATATTTAAAATTTTTTTAATGTTCTTTATTTATTTTTGAGAGACAGAGAGAGACAGTGGGAATAGGGGAGGGTCAGAGAGAGAGGGAGATACAGAATCTGAAGCAGGCTCCAGGCTCTGAGCTGTCAGCACAGAGCTTGACACGGGGCTCGAACCCACCAACTGTGAGATCATGACCTGAGCCGAAGCTGGACGCTTAACTGACTGAGCCACCCACGTGCCCCAGTAAGTAGTATATTTTGATGAGGTAAAGTCTAGTTCTGGAAATAAAGTGTTAGACAAATTCTTCAATGTCTTTAAGCCTTAATTTAAAAAAATTTTTTTTAATCGACTGAGCCACCTGGGTGCCCCTAAGCCTTAATTTTGTTTTTGTTTTTGTTTTTATTTATTTATTTATTTATTTATTTTAATAGTTTATTGTCAAATTGGTTTCCATATAACAGCCAGTGCTTCTCCCCACAAGTGCCCCCCCCCCCCCCCCCCCCCCCCCCCCCCCCCCCCCCCCCCGCCATGAGCCTTAATTTTTAAATGGAATTCTGTGATGCCGTCTTCTGGATGGGTGATGAGTTGGTTAAAGGAGATAAGGTATCTGAACCGTAGCATAGGGTCTGGCACACCAGAGGTGTTTGGTCAATGTTAGCTACTAGTTTCACTTATGTTAGGAAAATGTGGAAATTTTCTGAAGCTTGTGTTTAGTATCTGTTGAGCAAATCCTATCAGATTTATCTCTTGTCTACTAATAGATTCTTACATCGACACAGGAAAGTACTCGGCTGCAGAGGAAATGTTATTTTTATATGTTCTCAAATTTTATTTGCTCCTAGTTATTTTTTAAAGAGTAAATATTAATGGGGGGCTTTTAATATCCTTCAGCTGGAAGTTACCAACTTAATTGATTATTTGTACTATCCCTAAAGGCTAAGAGAATCTTGAAGATTCTATAAGAAAATAAAATCAGTATTTGAATGATTTATATATCAAATACTTATTTAGTGCCCACGACTGATGTTGAAAACCATTGTCAGGCAGCTTTCTTGGCTGCAGTGGCCCAACCGCACTTTTAGATTTTCTAAGTCACTGGGAGTAATTAAGTGAGAAAAGATGGCACACTCTGAGGGGCTCGCAAACTCCCACTCTATGTTTCTGTGGTTCAGGGCTGGCATTTCCTTGCACCTACAGGAGATTTTTTACGAAGATTAAAATACTGAACTTATTGTCAAAATTAGACTGGATCAGGACTTCTGTTTTCTTCCTCCTGGTGAGATACAACGAAAAAAATTATGAATGATGATGATAAATGATTTTAATCTGCGTTTCGACCAGAAATGGAGGGTGCAGCATTTTCTGAGCTATTTATTGGTTTAAAAAATCTCTCACGTGAACGTACCTAGTAGCTTGACACAATACACTGACAAAAATTTGGGCAGGGATTTTCACCCATTTTTTATAAAAATGCAAGAAGGACTCCTCCCTGCTTCTCTCAGTTGAGAAAGTAGGAATAAGTAGATTTGTTTTGTGGTTTCTTTTCAGAGAAGAGAAGACCGGCCTCTGTGACAGGTTTGTGTGTGAGGTGGGGAAGCCTTGTTCCGGGACCCGGCGCCTCACACACCGCGGGCCGGGATCTTTATGTCACTTGGAAAGTTTTGAATCGAGTCCAGCTCTTTCCCACTGGGGCACGTCCACTCAGGCTCGGCCCTCCCATGGCCATGCTCAGAAACTCCTTTCAAAAGAGGCTGTCTTTCTCCCCGGCTCTCTTTTCAGTTCCGCAGGCGTGGGGGAAAGAAAAGACTTCTTTTAATGTACTGAAAATAACATCCACTTAAGAATTCTGAATCTCAGTGTAGTATCTCATTTTTCCTGGTACTCTTGGTAGAATTCCAGACACATAAATATTTCAGATACCTAAAATTTCCTACCATAAGCACCAGACCGTTTTAAGAATATGATTTTTTTAAGTTTATTTATTTATTTTGAGAGAAACAGAGACAGTGCGAGTGGGGGAGGGGCAGAGAGAGACTCCTAAGCAGTCTTGAACCCACGAGGCTGTGAGCTCATGACCTGAGCTGGGACTGAGAGTCGGAGGCTTAATCAACTGAGCCACTCAGGCACCCCAAGAATGTGACATTTTTTATTGAACTGATTATCAGAGGTATTGTCACTTCTCTTTAAAAGCGGAAGATGCAGGGCATAGTAGTTGATAATTCGGTCTCTCAGATAAGCACTCTTGACAATACCGTGTTGTAATAATAAAAAGTGAGTGCTGCTCTGGTCACTTCCTGTGGGTCAGGCACTGTTTGTTCTAAGTCTCCTAGAGCCTCGTGTTATTTATTTCCACTTTCGTTTCCGTACATCCCTGTGACATAGGAACAATGATGGTCTTCATTTTGCAGCAAGGAAACTGAGGCACAGAGAGGTTGAGAAACGTGTCCCAGACTGTAAGGTAGCTAGCAGAAGAGCTGGGGTTCAGACCCAGGCAGTGGGGTTCAGAATCTGTGTCCTTGGCGACCACATGGTGCTCCTCTCTGCACCCGTCGTGCTGGGTCCCTCCGGGCCAGTAAAGGCTGCTCGCCCTGCTCTTGGGGATTTTGAGTTCTTGTGTCTGTATGTGAAGGTGTCTCAGGCTTCCCCATTATCATCTACTGTTTCTCTCCTTTTTCATCCTTTCTGCCTTTCAATTTGCTGCTATTCGTTGGATTTGGGTTTGGGAAATCAGAATAAGAAAGCTTATTAGAATTGCATATTGTCACCACTTCTAAACCTAGCGTGCTGCTCTCTTAGGAGAAAATTGTGTGAGCAATAGTACATGAATCTGTGGATTTTGTTTTTTAATCTCTGCAAGTCTTGGTCCTGAAAAAAGAAGAAAATCCAGCATTTTGTAAGTGCCCTGGTACTAAGGACAGCACTGTTAGTTATTTGTTGAGTATCTACTGTCGTTCTGCACTAGCTGCTTGACCTCTGTTTCCTTAGTGCAAACCCTCGTCAGCTCCTAAAGTGGGGATCGTGCTCCCCGTATTCACAGAAGAAGGAGGTAGATTTCTGAGGGGTTAAGAGACTTGACCAGTTTTCACCTGGCTAGTAAGCTAAACCTCAGGTGCGGGACTTGATGACCCTAACGTCCTTGCTGTCTCATTCTGCCCTTTTGCCCAGGTATTACTCTATTTTCTTTAGCAAGCATTATTTCGATTTAAATAACCTTGCTTTTTGCTAGCTTAATTATCATGGTGCATTTAGCTGCTTGCTTTGAAGTGTGGACTTAGGGAACAAAGTGGTCTGAGGCTTTGTTAGAAACAATGTAAGAGATTTTTGAAGGAAGGGTTGTTTTAAACATCAGTCATGTTTGTAATTCCAACAGATATGAGATGATGGATTTAGATGTGTTTACACTCTGGAAGTCCAACTAGGTGGTCTTGCTTGGGGCATGGGGCGTGGGTTAGGGGAGGAGGCGGAATGGCCAGCAAGCCATGAAGCCAAGAGACATTTTGGAGACGGAATAAACAGAAGTTTTGACCATATTGGGAAGTGGTGATGCAGGAAGGATCAAGATTGACTTTCAGGGCACCTGGGTGGCTCAGCTGGTTAAGTATCTGACTCTTGATTTCAGCTCAGGTCAGGGTCTCATGGTTTGTGGGATCAAGCCCCACATCAGGTTTGCACTGACAGCTCAGAACCTGCTTGGGATTTCTCTCTCTTTCTTTCTTTCTTTCTTTCTTTCTTTCTTTCTTTCTTTCTTTCTTTCTTTCTTTCTCTGTGTTTGTGTGTGTGTCTCAAAATAAATAAACTTAAAAAATGACTTTCAAGTTTCTAGTTTATTTGAATCGGTAAAAGAGATCTTATGGCCTGAGATGTGGAATATGACAGATGGAATAACGTTTCAGGGGGAATGTGAGTTTTGTTTGAAACATTTAAGTGTGATGAACTTGAGGGACACCAGGAAGAAGCGCTCAGCAGAAATCTGATAAAAAAGGCAGAAATCTGATTCCCCTCACACTTAACAAGGATTCCACAGATTCCTGATGAGCAACTGGGTGTTTTTGACGAAGATGAATTGTCATATATAGCAGACATTTTTGGATTGTCTTTCCAACATTCATTCTCCTTTTGCCTTTCTTGAAAACACTCTGACCCACCTTTAGAAAACTCGTCTTTTTCATTCTCAGCCAAGCTCTCTGAATGGGGCTAACCTGCCCTCTGCTCAGTAGATAGACTTTCAGAACTTCCGCTTACCACCACAGTCATCTCCTGACTCCTCATGATTGGTTTTATCATTTAGAATGCTTTGAGCTCCAAGTAACAGGACATCTGAGTAAAAGTGTCATAAGAACCAGGATCCTGCTGTCACCCTCTGCAGCAAGATTTCTGGAAGAAGGTGGCTCTCAGTTTTTCCCGGTGGCTCCACAAAGTCCCTCTCTACATCCACCCAAGATTCTCACAGTCACGAGATGACTGCCCCAGTTCCAAATATCACTTCCTTACATAAAAACATGCAAATAAGGGTAGAGGGACTTCTATTTCTCTCTTCTCTTAAAGAAGAAGATCTTTTCCAGAGACCACAAATGGACTTCTCTAAAGGTTCTATTGATCAGAATTGCCTGGGCCCTAAACCAGTCCCTGGAAAAAGTATTATGATTGACTTAGTCCAATTATGGTTCATCCCTTAAAACAGAAGCCGTGCCCCCACTTCCCTGAGCCCACCGCCGCTTCGTACTTGAACAAAATCAAGGTTCTGGTATCAGGGGCAAAGGGGATAATAGCTGTTGAACAGGCAACATACAGTCTGTTGCTCTGGGCCCATGATTCAGTAGACACAAGTAGATCTTTGCAGGGACATCCCTCTTGCTCTTCGGAGAGACCTAGAAACATCCTCTTTCTATGGACTATGGGACAGGTGGCTCTGATATCTAAAACTGCCACAGCCACTGTTGTTGCTCTGGAGGGAGTTCACCTGAGGACAAAGACACTACGCAGAGTAGGACATGGCGGTGAGAATCGCAGCCCAACATAGTGGGAGTCTTGAGTATACGGTGGACATTTGGATCAAGCGATAACTGAAGCTGGTTACACCTCAGGGTGTCCCGTTATAAGAGAAAAGCCCTTCTTTACTTTTACGTAAGCCTTGGTAGGCTGATCTTTTATTACATGCAGTATGAATAATTTTTATAGTAAAAGGATTGGGAATTTGAACAATGAGGCCTCCTGTTTATCTTTGTCCTGATGAGGAGGGAGTCTTGACCTCATTTCCAGTTTAACAGTGTTGAACACGATTGGTAAAATCCTAATATGCCTTTTATCTTTGTAACAAGGAGATTTTATTTACTCTAGGCAAGTTGAGGGCTACCTCTCTATTTGAAGAAGGCAGTGGGGACAAGATAGCAGTATCGTCCCAGAGACACAGAACTTTGAAGTTCTGGGAGAAATATAAATAAATAGACTCCTCCACAATCTTCGGTATTTAGTGACTAGAGCAACACTGTTTTTCATTTCGCCTGCCTAAATGATTCTTCCAGACAGTACTCAAAGCAAGCTGCCCTTATCAGACATTAACTGAGGCATTCATTACACGTACGCTTAAGCCGATGATCTGCTCTTACTAGGCCTAAAAAGCGGTGCATTACTTACGGACACAACTGTCAGCACTCATAACCTCTTATTTCAGCTATAAGCTTCTCTGTTCTCTTTAAATAGGCGGTAACTTGGTAATATTTTATTTTTTGTCTTTTAAGAGTGATTTAGCTTAAAATAAGCAAATAGGTAAGCAAAAAGGGCTTTAAGCCTGCTTCTTCAAAATGAGCAATGCCTCTGTCCTCAGGGGCTGTCAGATTTATGTCCTTAGATGAACAATAATTACATTAATAACTTTAAGGGCTAATTAGCATTTTACAGTAAACACATTGTTCATCACACTAAGGGGAGGGACGGCTGTATCCTTTCTGCAGAATAATTGCTTTTCAAAATCAGAGCCCATTCATCTTACTCCAGCAGTACGGGCCACCAGCTGACCAGGATGCACCTCTGTACTGAGTCTTCTGCCCCCCAGTCTGGTTAATTCTTACAGTGGAAAGTGCGGAGATGCAAAGAGGAAAATATGAATTAACGTTAGTTTCCACTGGATGAACTGAAAACACAACTGGTACCTTGTCGTCTCTTCTTCTTTACATTCACCGGTGCTTTTCTTCCGTCCTTTTGCTGAGGTCTTTACACTGCGCATTCAATCTGAGACCACCCCCCCCCTCCGCTTTTTCCCCAGTGCCCATGCAGTGCTGGAAATTGCCACGGGGACTTCTTTACTGCAAGTCTTGGAAATACACTTTGATTTCACTTTAGATTTTGCAAGCTCAGAGCTAACTGTGGGTAAATATAAGAAGACTTTTCATCAAGATAACAACACTCCTCCCCAGAAGCCCCTTTCGGAGGTTTTCTCTGCCTGCAGCCATGCTCAGTACTTCCCTTAACCCACGGTTGCAGCAACTCCAAATCGACAGTCTTGTCAGAACGAATGATCTAAAATAAACATCCTCTTGTCCGCCTGCATTACTAATCCTGACAAGGATGCTTTGCCTGTATCAGCCCTGAGCCGATAGTCCTTCGAAGTACCCTGCTCATTGCCGTGGTCCAGGAGCAGATGGAGGGCAGACAGAAGGCCTGCTGACGGCTCCTGACATTACAGCCCAAATGAAAGCATCTAAGGTCGCCCACCTGCTTTTTCCCTCCTGGCAGTCTTCTCAGTGGTAATAGTTATCTCATTTCAACAAAACCCTTGGAGTCAGTCAACAAATCACGTTAGAACAACCCCAGCAGTAACCATTTTATGGACAAAGACACAAGACGAGGAGGAAGAAGTAAATCTCAAGTTCACGGTTTTACAGTCTAGGCTCCCCTCTGATGTTTTCTTTGCTACTCAGAGTGCTCCGAAACTTTCATATCTTTGGGATTCATACTGGGCACTATGTAACAGTACTGACAACTATCAGTTAATAATAGACATTCTGTCTTTTTGGTCCTCAAAGTATTTTGTAGGTTTTTCCTCACTCTTATTAAGCTTTATACTGTGAGCCTGAGGAATACAAAGAAAGAGTTGCCACGTTTGTGTATTCTGTATCTTAAAACCAGGGAAAGCAATGCAGTACTATGAAAGGATTTTCTATTCATGTTTTAAGGTTTGGTGTCTCCTATAAAGCCATTAAAATTCGACATTACAGTTTTCCAAAGAGCCTTAACAAAAATTTTGAGGGAGCATAGTGATGCTTCAAAGCTATGGAAATTGTATGTGCCTAGCACAAATTAAGTAGAAATTGCTTGATTATTAGGCTTATCTGATCAATTAAAATAGCCAATTGGAATAAAAGAAATCCACTTTTGTGCTGTAGTTATCTGAACTGATTGTCTGTTACACTGTGAGTCATTATCATTTTTATACATCATTTCAAGAGACACAGACAGCCTAAAAGCTTGCAAATTAGGTTTTGTATAAGGGAACAAAACCTAATTGTGGATGTTATTCTTAAATTTTCATTTTATATCATATTTATCTAGGCATGTCTGAAGGTCTTTCATACTATGGGAAAACTCCTGAGAGGGGGAAAAAGAAAAGGCCGCCATCCAAATTTATCACAAGACCTTAAATTGCTACATGTTCTCTCTTAGACTATTTGCAGTATATATTCTATAACTGGTAAGTAGCCCTGAATGTCTCCTATTAATTCTGCTTGGAGTGTGGTTGTTTCCTTAAAATACATCCCAAGTCACACCTAAGCTCAGGTGTCAAATACCAGGCCTTTAGAAATTAAAACAACAATACGGAACTGTCGTCTTCATTATCTACCTTCTTATTTTTGTCATACTTGATCTAAGTCGGAGCTTTTACCAAAGAGAATAATGACAGTCATCAGCCTTGAGAATTACCTTTCTGTGTAACTTGACTGGGCTACAAGGGGTGCAGACATTTGGTTAAACAGCATTCTGGGTGGGTCTGTTGAGGAAGGTTCTGGGTGAGATTAACATCTGAATCAGTAGACTGAGTAAAGCAAGTTACTCCTCCCATTGGAGGCTTGGCATTCAGTTCACTGAGAGCCTGAGCAGAACCAAAAAGCTGAGTAAAGAAGAGTTCACTCAGCCTGTCTCTGAGCTGGGCCTTTGGCCTTCTCCTGCCTTCATGAACTTGGACTAGGAAACCCATTGGTTTTCCTGGGTCTCCAGTTTGTTAAGGTGTAGACCTTGCCCGTAGACCTAATACAGCCTCCATAATCACACAAATCAATCTCTTATAATATATACAGATACCCTATTGGTTCTTTTTCTCTGGAGAGCCCTGCCTACTACATCAGCTCACCAAAATGAGCATAATTTTGAAAATGAAGCTATTTCATAATACTGTTATTTATTTTTAATACTCAGAGAAGTATTTAATTTGATCTTGATAGAATGAACCAATAGTGAGCAATCTGCTGCTTAGCATTTTAGTCTTTTTTGATGTAACAGAGTCCTGTTGGCCCTTGGGAATCTGCAAGGAACGTTGGGAATTAAAATATGTGTCTACGTTCCCCCATAAACATACAGTACAGGTTTCTCCTGCTTGGGCAGACCCTTCCCTCAAGGAACACCTCACATTTCAAAAATGTAAACTAAATAATCCATTATTTGTTGGGACTTGGATTCAATCTAATCCAAAAGACAGTAAATGACCTACTATGTGCAGGCTTCTGAAGTAAAGAGTAACACAGATGCAGTATGTAATTTCACCCCCCTCCCCAAATTTGGACCCACAATCTAAGAATAGATGAATTGCAGCTCTGGAGAACCCAAAGTACCTGCTATTTATCTCTCAGGCTCTCAGTGTTGTTCTTCCCTTGCTCCATTGTAATCGAGTTTCTCTGGGTCCTTGACTGCCCTGTTAGAGACTGCACTTCCCAGACTCCCTTGCAGGTGGACGTGGCCACGAGACTCTCTTCTCTCCAGTGACATGGAAATAGGTGTTACCAAGTGCATCTTCTACAAGTGATTGTTTAGTAGAAAATCACTTGTTTCAGACTACTTTTCCCAAGAGAGCCCCAGGCTGAAAAAGGGATATGGGGGGAACTCAACTTTGCATAAATTCCGTGAGTTTCCAGTTGGAAGGATATCTGTCTCTGAATGACTTCACAGAGCGTGCTGCCTTGTTTTCTGTATAAAAGAGAAATACATTTCTACTTTTTATTTTTTTGTTTTTGTGGTATCAGCTTAGTCTTTATTCAGTCTTTCTACTACAACTTACTGGCTTTTTAAAAATGTTGATATATTTATTTATTTTGAGAGAGTGCATGTGTTGATGTGTGGGAAAGGGGCAGAGAGGAGGGAGAGACAGAATCCCAAACAGGCTCTGTGCTGTCAGTGTGGAGCCTAATGCAGGGCTCGAACTCACAACTGTGAGATCATGACCTGAGCTGAAATCAAGAATCAGATGCTTAACCAGCTGAGCTACCCAGGTGCCCCAGTTTTTCTTAATGAAACTAGCAGAATCCCTAGGTTTACCCAGTTGTCTCCTTGGGTAATTCTCCTCCACAAATAACCAACTCCATGCCTGCATATACAACTATTCCTCACCATTGTCGCTCTGATTGCTGATCTTTTGGGGGCTCTTATACCTTGAAATAGCTCATATATTATACAGAGAACCTTGTGAGTAAGTTAAAGCTACACTCCAAAGAGACAGTTGAGACATGAATATATATTAAAGTTATTTTACTCATAAAGAAACCGCAAAGTATGAAGTTGAAGGCTTAAGGTTTTTAGTGTGTTTATTTTTTCATTTTCCTTCTGTCTCTGTCACACACACACACACACACACACACACACACACACTCAATCTGTATGTATTTTCATAATAATGAGTTAGAACAGCTGATCACATGGGTGCCTGGATGGCTCAGTTGGTTAAGTGTCCAACTTCGGCTCAGGTCATGATCTCAAGGTTCCTGGGTTCAAACCCTACATCAGGCTCTGTGCTAACAGCTCAGAGCCTGGAGCCTGCTTCAGATTCTGTGCCTCTGTTTCTCTCTGACTCTCCCCCACTCACACACACACTCTCTCTCTCTCTCAAATATAAGGAAACATTAGGAAAAAAATTTAAAAAACACAGCTAATCACAAATTTAATAAGAGGCAACTTTTTTTTAAAGGAAAGATCAGATTGGAAAACTTAGTTTTCAAGAGAATCAACACCTAAAAGCTATGCATTTGTGTTTTATGTTTAATGCTAGTAATCCGTCTCTTAGATAATGCCAAAAATACTGATAGTTTGAGGGAAAGTAACTTTCTCATGGGAAATTAATAGATGAATGAGGATATTTTATCTCCAAATGTAAATCCAAACCTGTAAGTGCACATGTAAAAGTGCACATGTAAAAATTCAGCATAGCTATACAGCCTTGATTCCTTTTCTTTAGAAAGGAAATGCTTGGTTTTTGTAAAAATGCTGCCTTTAAGGAGTTGAGTACTGCTGCCTTTGTCTTTTATACATTTGATAGGAAAATCAGAATAAGGAACCACTGGGGCTGTATGTAATAGATCTAGGCATTCCTTTGACCTGTGAACAGCATCTGCAGGAATTGACTTGAAGGTGAGCTGACTGCACACCTCCGATTGGCCCCCAAAGGATCTTGGTGACCCTGCTCTATTTTAGGGAAGGAGAGCACATGTCAGTATGCTGCTGTGAAATGTCTTTTAAAAATATTTGCAAGCCAGAACTATATTCGACAACTTTATTATATTAAGGAAACATACTCTGTCACCTGGAAGTATTTATTATCAGGTCAAAAATACTTTTATGTTGGGGCGCCTGGGTGGCTCAGTTGGTTAAGCATCCAACTTCATTTGGCTCAGGTCATGATCTCGTGGTTTGTGAGTTCAAGCCCCGTGTCGGGCTCTGTGCTGACAGCTCAGAGCCTGGAGCCTGCTTCAGATTCTGTGTCTCCCTCTCTCTCTGCGCCTCACCTGTTCACTCTCTGTCTCAGTCTCTCAAAAAGCAAATAAACTTTAAAAAAAATTTAAAAATATGTTTATGTGCATTTTATGATCAAATGAATCCTATTTTCTGCAGATACTTTGCTTAAGTCAATAGGAACTCTTTCCTGCTTCCTCCAGATCTGATTTGAGGCCAGACTACCTCTCTGTTGAAAAAAGGGAGGTAATAGGGTTACAGAAAGTATTTATTGGTTTATGACCAATTTATATATTACTTGATTTATATATATTTATATATTTTTGCTACTGAAGTATGCAATATTTATTACACTGTGGGTTCAGTCATTCTCAACTAATGTTTTTTGTTGTCTTTGTAAAGGCTTACACTAAAATAGGCTCTTTATTATTGCTAAGACTAAACTGAGTGGACAAAACTGATGAATAATAAAATAGGATGGATTATTAGTAAGAGCAGTAAGACCAGAATGGAAAGTCCATGAAAGTTGAACCCTCTAGAAAATGCATAAGACACATGTCGTTTCACGTGTGCTTGCTTTGTGTAGACAGTTCCCTACCAACCTAAATCTGGAACCATGAGGGCACAGTTAAACCTTGAATAGATAACTAGAAGCCAGAATGTTCAAGTGCAGGAGAATCTAAAAACTCTGAAAGTATTTAGAAGTGATTTAAACAGAAAATTTTTCTGGGTTTAAAAAAGAGTGGGTAGATAATTTTGTGTAAAATGCTAATTGATCTCTTCTTAGTGTTTTGAAAAACAGATGCAAGCAGAATATAAAAATATACCTCTCCAAAGAGTTCAACTTTTTGAAATTCTAATATACACTCGTGTGCTTCTATATACCTTTTTGAACATAGTAATATTTTTGGTTACAGTTTCTGTTCAAACTAAATTGTAAAGTTTTATGGTTTTGTCTTTTAGGTTGAATAGTTACCTTTTAGAGAGTTATGAGAGTTTTCCTCCATTTGGAATAGACCATCTTTTTATTCTTGGAGGAATATAAAATACACAGTTGTAGAACATTCCATGCTGGGGGTATTGTGAGTTATACAGATATAAAGCAAATACGAACCCTTTACTCTCAGGATGTGTTGAAAGTGAAGGCAATTCAATAAAGATGCTTTACACCGAAGTGTTAAGAGTTGTGTTAAATAATGGAGATTTGCTGTATTACTTATGCTTTTATGGCTTAAAGTTGGTGAATCTCCCCCCACCCCACATACACTCTAAAGTTAAATACAGATTCTCTGTGCTTGAAAATTGTGGTTTGATCAAGATAGGATTACAGAGTAAGACAGGACTCAGAGAGAAAGATGCATCTGATTTTCTTGTCACTTTATCTTAGAGAAAAGATTGTAGCAGAGAGTGGAAGACAATCAATTCAGATTGTTGGGGAAAACTGCACTCCCAGACATGGACTTCTATGTCCGGGCTGTGGTGCCAAAGCAGTCTTGAGTTTCTGAGGATGCAGCTCCCCTTGAGAAGAAGAGCTGTCTGGGAGAAAGGCTAACATTCTCGGACATGGGATAGGACACGAAGTAGGCCTTGGTTTGGGAAGGGCAACTTCTTCCACGTCTAATGGGCATTCTGTTGGTCCTGGGTACCAGGGCAAGGAGGTGGGTAGTGACTTCCTGGAAACGGGTGGTTCTGGTCCTAGCAGGTTGAGTGCTCTAAGCTTTAAAAAGAGGCATTTTGGTCACAGTTGTGTTATGTTTTGTGTTGCACTTTCTTCCATCATCCCTAGACTTGGTCTCAAAGTACTGCAGGCAGTCAGAGTCTGCCTTGTACTTAGGAAAGAGCAGTCTACAGCTCAGCCATGGTGGCAGCCGTTGCCATGGCAGGGACATCTGATCAGCAGAATGGCACTCCTGGTGCTGGGACAGAAGTCCCCATGGACTCTACCAGGGAGCTCTTAAAGGCCTGGAGCAGTAGGAGAATCTGTGGGGGCAGAATCTGTGTAGGGAGGTAAAGGACTCTCCTGTAATAGTAATTAGATATAAATAAATATCATCTGCTAGGGTGAGGAATGTATGCGTTTTATGTACAATAAAAGTCATTCATATCGGAGAGAATTAAAACAACAAAACAAAAATAACAAAAGCCCAAAGCAGAAGAGTTAGGCAGACTGACATGGGGGCAGGATGAAAGAAGAAGAGACAAAGTCAAATCCTGCCTTTGAATTACATTGTATCAATGAGGCAGGATGGGTTGATGATGTAGATTTGGTCACGAGGTCATCAGGGACAAGGCTGAGAATGTGTAATGTGATATACGGGGGATGTTGCGGTCTAAATCAAGGGTCGGGCAGCTTTTTCTGTAAAAGGTTGATATGAAGGACCTCAGGTTTTGCAGGCCAGTCAGCGCCGCAGCTGCGCGGCTCTGTGGTTGTGGCACAAAAGGAGCCGTAAATGAATGAGTGTAGCTGTGTGCCAATAAAGCTCTATTTATGGACCCTGAAGTTTGAATTTCATATAATTTTTAATGTCACAGACAGTATCCTTTTGATTTTTTCCCAAACGTGTAAAAATGTAAAAATAATTCTTAAGCTGCAGGCTGTATAAAAAATAAGCAGTGGAAATCAGTCAGAGAAAGACAAATACCATATGATTTCACTCATAGGTGGAGTTTAAGAAACAAAACAAATGAGCAAAGGGGAAAAAAGAGAGAGAGAAGAAACAAGAAACAGACTCTTAACTATAGAGAAGAAACTCATGGCTCCCAGAGGGAAGGTGGGCGGGGCGATGGGGGAAATAGGTGGCCGGGTTCAAGGCTCTCTCACTTGTCATGATGGGCCCTGGGTGTTGTATGGAAATGCTTAATCACCGTATTGTACACCTGGGACTAAGATCGCACTGTGTTAGTTATATCAGAACTAAAAATGTAAAGATAACAAAATAAGCATAACATTACTGTAGGTTTATGTAAGATTGCTAATGGACAAAATGCGACAAATCTTCAAACCTTAGATGTGAAGACTTAGATTAAAACTTTGATTTTAATAAAATAAAGTATTACATGGATAAGTATATGCAAATATGCAGGGACCATAGTTTGCTAAATTCTGGTCCAAATTAGAAGTGCTTGATGGGGCAGATATTGGCCCTTAGGGAGCATTTGGGAAACTTTGGGAGGCATTTTTTGTTTTGTTTTCTAGTTGAAGTCTTTCTAGAGCATTTATATATGTAAATATCTGCTCTTTTATTTTGAAATATTTCTCTTTTACTAACAAGGCATTATCAAATTGGAGATGAGTTGAACATTTGAATGGATCAACAGATGCAGAAAATCTTTTAGCATGAGTATTCTGTGCAACAAACAGAACAAAATCTAGGACATTGAAATTATGGGGAAAATCGATCCTGAGAAATTTCTGGGAAGCTAGGAGAGACCAATGAAAGTTAATAGTATAGTACTCTTTATTTTAAATTTTAAAACAAGTGAAACAACTTGTATTTAGTGTGTGCTATTTGTACATGCATGTTCAGACATACACAGAAATATCTAGTGAATGAAAGTATAAGGCCTTCTCTAGATTCTTTCCTGACTGTGACTTCCAACCTCATCTTTTCTACAGTGATAGTTTCTAAACTTGCAGTTCTACTCCCACAGGGATTTTTAAGAACATGACCTTCAAGTATGAGAAGGGAATGACTGGGATTGAAATATTGTTCTTGAAGTCAGTACATTTCTGAGTAGCCAAGCTGTTTACAGGTAGCATTCCTCTGCTGGAATCATCTAGAAGACATGCTGACTTGCAGTAGTGGATATTTCTGTACTGTAATGAAAGAAGGGAGACCATTTGGAAAATGTAAGGCCAATAATCATGTTTGTCACAAATTTAGCTGTAGGATATAAAAAGTCATTGCTTTCTAGCTCCTAATGAGCTATTTTCTTTTGGTCATTTATTAGCCTTTCCTGAGACTAAGCCCTCTGGGCAGCTGTCAGTCATTTTTGTGTAATGACACATAGGGCATGGGTATTTTTGGAAAGAAAATACCTCATTTTTCTCTTTAGTTCTGGTGAAAAGGAGTTTTTTCTCCTTATATCCAAGGAAATGTATATTTTATATCCATGCATATAAATGGATTACAAAATCTGTGTGACCTCATTTCCCTGAGTCTAGCCTCAATATAGTAAATGTCATGTTCCAATAATATGGATAGCAATCCCAAAGAAGGTTGTAGTGATTCACTATACGACACCTATAACAAGACAGACACTATTTCAGTATCACCAGTTAATTTTTTTTTCAGTAAGAAACAAAATCCCAAAACAAGCCATCCAGCACTAATGAAGAAATATTGCCCCACTGTTCCATCTCATCGGTTACAATGGAAAGCGCTTTGATTAATGAGAAGTGCATAAATACAGCAGGTTAACTGCAGGTTACTAATTCCCATATTTTTTCAAACTTAGGGAACATGAAACAAATGTGATCTCTTTTTAATGAATATTTCTTGCTCTTAAAATTCATTCTTAATCCAGAAGACCTTTTTGGAGATCATGACCCTATCAATAAAGAGTTGTAGTAAAAGGACACTTTTGTCAATCTGTAGATTTTATTACCTATCAATAATCACTGCTGTAGCTACCTGCCTCATCTAATTTTTTTTCTATCTGGGGAAAAATTCCACTGTTATTTTAAAAGATTATGGTATTCCTGATTATGGTTTTCAAGTTAAAAATTGATCTTGTCATGGCTCTTTTGTTTGAATCCAAACCCCAAAGTAGATACTTTTGAATGTTAATACACTGTTGTAAAGAAAAATCTAATGCTGGAAAAGTAATATTATGATCATATAATATCGGTTATAAACACTCTCCTACATTCAGTAAGTATTCGACTTACTTGGACCCAAAGCATAGACATCTCCACTCTTAAACGATTTAAATTATTAAGTCAACAATGACATATGGCCATTTGTAGGAAAGTGGATGGACCTTGAGGGTGTCATGCTAAGCGAAATAAGTCAGGCAGAGAAGGACAGAAACCACATGTTTGCACTCATAGGTCTAACAGGAAAACAGAAGAAACCTAATGGAGGACCAGGGGGAGGGGAAGAGGGAAAGAGAGTTGGGGAGAGAGAGGGACTTGAGAGACTATTGAATATTGAAAACAAACTGAGGGTTGAAAGGGAAGGGGGCGGGGGGGAAAAGAGGTGGTGGTGATGGTGGGGGCCACTTACGGGGAAGAGCACTGGGTGTTGTATGGAAACCAATTTGACAATAAAAATTAAAAAAAATAAAATATCTTACTGAAAAAAATTATTAAGTCAGCAAGACACAAAATCTCATTTGGAAAAGGATATGCCAGACAATAAGCATGCCATCAACCTTAGAGTCCCCCTGTGGACAGCAATGCTGTGCTCAGGACAAGAGACCTTGTGTCATTTTACTTCCCTAGCGCTAAGGGCTCACTCAGAAAATGGACAAAGCAACAGAATGAGCACCCTGTAAAGTTTTAACTGTCCTGATGAGGGCAGAAATCCTTAGTTATAAAAATTTACAATCAAGAGACAACTCTTGGAAATGAAAATTTAAACATAAGATTTATATCCTCTTTAAAATGTTACCTAAAAATACTAGGTCCAGTATGTTACCATTAACATAGGTGCTGCATATTTTTTAAAGAGAATATGTAATTTCAGTATATATTGTGTGTAGATTTATATGCTCCTATTAAAAGTATACCCTAGAGGGGCACTTTGGGTGGCTCATTTGGGCATACAACTCTTGATTTCAGCTTGGTTATGATCTTGCAGTTCATGAGATCAAGCCCCATGTCGGGCTCTGCATGGACAGCATGAAGCCAGCTTGGGATTCTCTCTTTCTCCACTGCTCTTTCTCTGCTCCTCTCTGTCTCTCTCAAAAGAAAGAAATAAACTTAAAAAAAATATATTCTGTAACCAAAGAGATTAGTATTATAGTATATAGTACTATTTCCTTCTGATTCAGGGAAGCAGTGTGGAGTAGAACATGAGCTTTTCCAAGTCAGACAGACTTGACTTCAGATTCCAGTTCTGCCCTTACAAGTAATTTGAACTTGGATTCATCCTAAGACTTCTCTGAGCCTGTTTCCACCTTGGAAAATACTACCTACCTACTTTGTAGTGTTATTTGAAATGTATGTATCTGTCTCATGCATAGCAAACCTATAAAAATAAGTGGTGCTGATGCTTTTTCCTTTGGCTCTTGAATTCAGACTCCAGGTTACAGTTTTGACAGAACACTGCCAGGTCCTAGGAACTGTTTTTGCTTTATGACTTATTTCCAGTAAAATCATTATTTACTGGAAATTAGCCTTTTACATTATGAAATGTCAGACCCCACTTTTCTACAGGACTAGTAAATTGGGTAAATGTGATGTATAGGACTCCAAGATAATTTGGAGCTTATTTTTTTCTGAAAAAGAACTAGTTTCTACTTTATTTTTTCCAGGATGGCTTTATGTGAACTCCACATCGTGGTTATAAATTTTGACTCCTTCTTGATCTTTGAAAAAATGTTTGCCTTCTTCCCCACAAGAATGGTTTTTGGAAGTAACGTTTATTAAATTGTATAGTTATACTCTAAATGCAATTGGTTACTCATTTGTTTTTAAGAGACACCATGTATAATACTAACATAATCAAAATTTTTAGAGATTATCTGGTTTTTAGATATAATACTATAACGTAAAATGGAAAGTCATTGTCTAGAACTTTGGCAATGTCCACACATATTTAAATTATTTTGAACATTTATTTATTTTTGAGAGACAGAGAAGGAGTGGGAGAGGGGAGAGAGAGAGGGAGACAAAGAATACAAAGCTGGCTCCTGGCTCTGAGCTGTCAGCACAGATGTGGGGATTGAATTAATGAAGACCTGAGCCAAGGACTGATGCTTAACTGACTGAGCCACCCAGGCATCCCTTTAAATTTTAAATTATTTAAAAAATATTGTATGTATTACATCTATGTTTATAATTTCTAGAATGTTCTATTTAGCCCTAAAATGTGTATTGCCTCTATATACATTTATCAGTGCATCACCTTGCACTGAAATAGCAAGTTTTTCTAATAGTTACCATTTATCAATCTTCTAAAATATCTCTGGCATCAACATATGGCAAATATACCAGATTTGTTTTATGTCCCAGCAATTTATTTTTTATTTTATTTTATTTTTAATTTATATCCATGTTAACATATAGTGTAATAATGATTTGAAGAATAGAGTTTAGTGATTCATCACTTCCATACAACACCCAGTGCTTATGTATCCTAGCAGGTTCCCTCCATAATGCCTCTTGTCCTTTTTGCCCCTTCCCCCATCCAAAATCCTTCCAGCCACCCTCAGTTTGTTCTCTGTATTTAAGAGTGTCTTCAGATATACCAGACTTACTAACAAACAAAACTTGCCATTAAATAAAAAGGATTAAGTGAGTGTGATCAGTAGAATAATGTCTCCCCTCCCCCCGAGATATCCACGTCCTTATCTCCAGAACTTGTGAAAATGTTATTTTATATGGCAAAGGGGGAATTAAGGAAGCAGGTGGAGTTAAGGCTGTTAATTAGCTGACCTTAAAATGAGATTATCCTGAATTATCCAGGTGGGCCCAATGGAATCACTAGGGTGATTGGGTTGAATTGGGGGGCCCTCCGTTCATATGTTGAAGTCCCAAGCCCTGTTACATCAGAATGTGCCCTTATTTGGAAATAGGGCCTTTGCAGAGGTAATCGAGTTAAAACAAGTTTGTTGAAGTGGGGCCTAATCGAATATGATCGCGTCCTTATAAGAGGAGGACGTTTGGACACAGGCAGGTAGAGAGGGAGGACCATGCGAACACAAGGGGAGAAGGTGTCATCTACCAGCCGGAGAGAGAGGCCTGGAGCAGATCATCCCCTCCCAGCCCTCGGAAGAGGCTCTGCCAACACCTTTGTCTTGGGCATCCAGCCTCCAGAACTGTGAGGCAGTACATCTCTGTTGGTGAAGCCACCAGTCTGTGCTACTTTGTTGTGGTGGCCCCAGCAAGCGAAAACAGGTCTTCTATATGTGGAAAAGGGAGGCGCAAGAGCCATAGAGTGGTTCAGGGCCAACGGACTTGACCTGCCACCATGACTCTGAAGACAGAAGGGCCATGGTCCCTGAATGCAGGCAGCGCCCATATGTTGGGAAAGACTAGGAAGCGGTTTCTTCCTTAGAACCCCCAGCAAGGAATGAAAGCAGCTCTACCTTGACTTTGGGTCAGTGAGACCCCTTTTGGGGGTTGGGGTTTTTTTTTTTTTTTTTGGTTTTTAAAGATTTTATTTTCAAGTAATCTCTATACCTAATATGGGGCTCAAACTTTTAACCCTGATATCAAGAGTCTCATGTTCCACTGACAGCCAGCCAGGTACCCCAAACACTGATTTTCTTTTTTTTAATTTTTAGTAAGCTCTAATCTAGTGTGGGGCTTGATGGGGGACCCATTTTGGGCTTCTGAACTCCAGACCTATAAGATAATAAATATGCATAGTTCTAAGCCACTAAGTATAGGTGACTCTTCAACAGCATGGGTATGGCTATATGGGTCTACTTACATGTGGACTTTTGGGGTAAATACTGCACGATATGTAAATGTATTTCTCTGCCTTCTGATTTTCTTACAGCACCTTCCTTTCTCTAGCTTACTTTAAGAACATAGCATATAATACATCTAACATACAAAGCATGTATTCATTGACTATGTTAGTTGGTAAGGCTTCTGGTCAACAGTAGGCAATTAGTAATTAAGATTTTCTCGGGGATCATAAATTATTTTGGATTTTTTATTGTGCGGGGTCGGTGCCCCTAACCCCCACATTGTTGAAGGGTCAGCAGGAGTAATTTGTTACAGCAACTATAGAAACCTACTGTGAGTTTAATTTCTCTTAGGTATGAAATCTGATTTCCTTAGGATTCTGTTTGGGTTCCTTTTGTTCTGGTTTTAGCTCTCATGGGTTCAAAGCTTTTGGGCTCATTTCTCCCCGTCTGCTATTTTAGAGAACATGTAAAACATTTTTAAAGGAACTTGTCATGCTTTTCTTCTCCCTTTCTTAAGAATTGCAAACTCTTTTAGGATATTCCCTTGCTCTACATAACAGGAAATGTTTGAAAAACGTGTACCTTTTCTAAAAAGGCTGGAGAAGTCCTTTATAGTAAGACATACAATAGACCCATTTTTTTTTAATGCTTTTCTTCTTCTCTGAAATTACTTTACAATCCTGGATGTACCTCTTAAGTCACACCACAGATGGCCATTAGTATGCCAAGAATTAGGAATTGATTTTACCTGTTTGAGTCCTAATATATTCATTTTGTATCCCCACAAGCCCTCTGTGTAATTCCACAGTTTTTTGCAGTAATTTACCATTATGTAAAGTAACAGCTGATAGAAAATCTTGAGGTAGACTATCACCATGCAAGAAGAGATTTTTTTTTTAACACTCTCTGCTTTGTTTCACTGTTGGAAATGAAATTAGAAAAAGGAATTATGAAAAGTTGTGTGTGTCTGTGTGTGTGGCAACATTATAAGCCTCCAAATAACACTCAGATTTGTCTAGAATGAGCTATATAACAAATGCTTTAAAAATTATAATTAAAGCCTGTCTTAATCAGAGGTGCTGGTTCGTCACTATAGACTACTTTCACATTAAAAATGAGGAAATACAAATCTCATTATTTTTGTAGCTTATACCAGCTGCTATTCTTTAAAAAAAAATATCAAATGCCTGTTACAAAAGCTTATTTATTTATAGACACGCCCAGTTCTTCAGCATATATCTTAGAGCAGTAGGCCACATTCATTTTACAAACACGAAATTTTCTGAGCGACGTAAGTGAGGTATGTTCATAAAGTCTGAGGTAACGTGAAATGGTGGCAAGGACACGAGGGGAGGAGGAGCCCTTCACTTCTAACTTTGAAACACATCTTCAGTGTTTGCAGTGCTTCCCACCAGTGCTGGCGCCCCTAGTGATGTTGGTTTAGACTCCGTGCTTCATACCAAATGGCACAGTGTGAGTTTGTTTTTCTCTGGCCCTTGACATTTACACAAGGAATGAATAATATCTAGGATAAGAGAATTCAGGAGGCCAGTTTTAGAACCAAATGAAATTTGAGAATTTAGTATTACAGATTAACTGATAAAGATCTCACACTAACCTATATTTATGAGTGGTCAGGATGAGGATCAAATTAGATAATGTATGTAAAACCCATAAGAGGTTTAAATGGGTAATGTTACAAGTAGTGTGTGTGTGTTTACAGTTATGAATGTAACAAGGAAACTCCAGTTATATCTAAGGAGTTTTAAACGCTTTATAAATATTAAACACATAAATCCTTGAGTCAATTCTGTTTTGTAAGAAGACCGAAGACTTTGTAATGTGTAGGGTGTGGCCAAACACTGTGTCACGTTGAAGCATGACTTACTGTTTCAGTAGCTTATGAGGTTGTAGAATCCATGAGTTCGAAGGAAACAATTGCCTGGGAAGAAACTCAACTTCCGGGTATCTGTAAACCTGTTATAACTACAAGAATTTTAAGGTTTGGAAAATATAACATCTCAATTATGTAGTCACTGGCCGCATCTTTCTGATACATATTTGAGGAAAAAAAATTAGTTTAAAAAACGAGGGGGGCCAGTTCTGAGTTGTCAGGAGGGGGTTCACAAGATTCTTTCGTAACAACTCCTATTTTCACCCCCTGGACTCTTTTTACCCCTGGGGCCGTCACTGGAAATCCATTACTGTGCCAGGGCCCCTGGGGGAAAATGTGGTGCTCTGGCTTCCCAGCAGGTGAGAAGTAGCCAAAACTCCAAAATGTGGACTAGGAGTTTAGGAGCCCACAGGGTCTGGGACCAGTTAACACAGAGGCCAACAGCCTGCAGTCCTGAGTAGGGTCTGAGGGAATCTCTTAGGGTTTGGCTCCTAACGGTTACTCACGATGACGTCGGACTCTTGGTTGAGAAACGCTTTGAGAGCCCTAGGGCGGTCAGGGCAAGGGCGCTGCTGACTCACCCCCTCGAGGTTAGTGATCGTGAAGTTAGTGATCGTCTACTCCGGGCGAAGCAGAGGTGAATGAAGCAGAGGTGAATGCAACGCCCTTCCCGTTCCAGAGTGTGCCACTGATAGATAGGGCTGGCAGACGGAGGTGAAGAGACGTGATCTGTAGACGGGGGTTAAATCCTGTGAAAGTGGAGGCAAAGTACTATGGGGTATATGTGTTCCCTAGATAAGAAAATGGGATTTCTGTTCAGGTTAAAACAGTAAAACTAGTTTGGATGCTTGAAGATTGAAGATGGGAAACCTCAGCTCCAGCTTGTGATTTAGAATGACCTATTTCCCAGATTTTCTCAAAAGCTTGATCATTTTTTTGGTTTTGTTGTCTTGTTTTTGCCTAATAGTGAACTAGTTACAAATATAATTTAAGGAATTTTAACTAAACTAATGATAGGGATGGCCATTGGGAGTTGTACCAGAGATTCAGTTGTTCTGAGTCATCCTAACATCACCTCACTCTGGCGCCTCACTGAGTGTCCTTTACTCCTAGGACTTTCTTTTCCCTCTTCCCTCCCTCCTTTCCTTCCGGCCCTCCCTTCCTCCGCTCTCCCTTCCTCCGTCCATCTCTCCCTTCCTTCCTTCTTTCCTTCCTCCTTTCTTTCTTTCCTTCCTTCCTCCCTGCCTTCCTTCCTCCTTTTCTTTCTTACTCCTCCCTCCTTCCTTCTTTCCCTCCCTCCCTCCTTTCTTCTCCCTCCCTTCCTTCTTTTCTCTCTCCTTCCTTCCTTCCTTCTTCCTCCCTCCCTCCGTCTCTCTACCTTTCTATACGTCATACAGTATTAAGAGTCAGCTGGGGGAGGGGACTGTCTACCTCATTTCATTTGGGTCGTGAAAGTTAGACACCAGCAAAGGCCAATTTTTTGCTCTCAGCCACCACCAGCTTTGATGTAATAACAAGTTGTTACTACCATCCAGTGGGATGAATTCCCTGACTCTTGTTTTAAGTAAGATAAAATAAAATTTTACAGACCTCCTTCATAAATCCACAATAAGTCATTATTCTCTCTGTGGCATGTAGCATAGGCCCAGAAAATAACATCGCATTAAGCCACATGGATATATAAGATTTATACTCTTTGAGCCAGAAGAACAAAAATAGTTAAAATGTATTGAAGGATGGATTCTTATTTATCAATTAATTTTTTTTTACTGTTTTTATTTATTTTTTAGAGAGAGAGAGAGAGAGAGAGGCAGCATGAACAGGGGAGGGTCAGAGAGAGACACACACACAGAATCTGAAGACAGGCTCCAGGCTCTGAGCTAGCTGTCAGCACAGAGCCCGATGTGGGGCTCGAACCCACAAACCGTGAGATCATGACCTGAGCCGAAGTCAGACGCCCAACCGACTGAGCCACCCAGGCGCCCCCTTATTTATCAATTAAAGTAACATTAAATGCATTGAGAGAATGCCGTGGCTTAATTTTTCTGGTGTCCCTTATTTATCTTGTCTGGGTCTTAGTTCTTGTCCTGGAGGAATACTTCCGCCTCCCCATGAATTTGCTACGGGGAAAAGATGGTGCGATAGCGTGCTTGTTACATTATCATCTGACGGATGGGCAGAGTTCCTTGTAGGAGGCTGTTCAGGTCCCATAAAGAGTACAGGGCTCGGTAAAGGACTCCCCACCCAGGGCTCCGTAAACAGCCTCTCAGTGTGCCCTGCGGCCTTGCTCCGTCTTAGAGCCACTGTCGCTTCCTCTGATCCCAAGTGGCTCTTGGGATGTTTTTTTTTTTTTCTCTTTTATCACCCAAGCAAGATTGTAAACTGCCCAAAGACAGGACCAAACATCTTTTTGTTTTCTGCACAATTCAAGCCCGGATCCAACTGTGTGAGGGGAGCAGGATAAACACTTGTTAATTAATCATAAAAGGTGCATCTGCTCTCTTTCATTTCTGTCCCTTGGATCGTGGAGATGGCAAGAATAAGACCTAAAACTTCTCCAGGGCATTTAAATCTTCAAAGTCTCTTGTTTCAAAGGCTTTACCTTCTGTGAAGGTTGGTGAACTGTGATTTTGCCCCTAATGCACTTCCGTCATGGCCAAAAGCAATGACATTTTTGAGAAACTCTGAATAAATGTATTACATATGCATATATATAATATAAATATGTATATTTGAGCAAAGACTATTCTTTGTTGCCACGATTACTTAAAATTCTTGCTTCCCTTGCTCTCAGGGTTCCTTTCTCCTTTTTTTTCATCCGCATAATGCTTATTGCCAACATGTCTAATTTCCTTATTTTGATTATTTATCATCTGTCTGTCTTCACTAGAATGTAAGCCTCAGGAGGGCTGGGAGTTTCGCTTGTTTGTAGTTTTCACACTAGGACAGCCCTTGGTGCGCAGGAGGCATTCCGTCAGTAAGTGCTGAGTAAGTCAGGAAAGAGGCTGTGCTTACAGGTGGAAGGGCCTATGGCGTCTGTCTTGCCTGGCTCTGCCGAGAGATAGCACTGATATGTATTTTTGAACTGTTTAAAACTGTTTTTATTTATTTATTTTTTTTTTGAGAGAGAGAGAAGGGCACAGGGAGACACGGAGTCTGAGGCAGGCTTCAAACTCTGAGCTGTCAGCACAGAGCCCAACATGGGGCTCAAACCCACAAACCATGACATCATGATCTGAGCCAAAGTTGGAGGCTTAACTGCCTGAGCCCCCCAGGCGCCCCAATAGCAGTGATATTTTAGGTCTGTTTTTCATACTATGAGGGAACCTGTATAAGTTACGGATCCTTGGGGTCTCTGCTGTCAGTAAAATCACCCATAAACAGAAAATCACCTTTAAACTTTATGTTGAACCATGCCCTAGAAAAATTTTAAAACATTTCTTCCTAATGTTGGTAGATTTTCTTAAATTTTACAAAATTTCATTATTTTAGTGTTTGTGTATTTATTTGGAGAGAGCGCGAGCAAGCATGCATGAGCACGGGAGAGGCAGGGAGAGAGAGGGAGAGAGAATCCCAAGCAGGCTCCACAATGTCAGTGCAGAGTCCGATGTGGGACCCGATCTCATAAACTGTGATATCCCCGCCTGGGCCCAAATCAGGAGTCAATAGCTGAACTGACTGAGTCACCCAGGCACCTCTAAAATTTCATTTTCTTAGTGGTAGTTTTGAGTTATGGTAGAAAAAGTCTTTCTTAAAATAAGAAGCCATAGGTCATGGTCCTAGGTCTGCTGTGTGACCTTTGGATTCTTCACTTAACCTCTGTGGAGATGAATTTCTTCTGTAAAGTGGAGTTTAACAATTAGCAAGCTTGCTATCAAGTGTTTGGTACCAAGGGAACATTTGAAAAACAGAAAGCTCTGTGCAACTGTAAATTAATATTGTAATTATTATTATTATAGGTCTGAGGATAATCCTAGACGAGGGCATCTCAAACCATCTGTGCTGATAGGCTGGCCAGTTTTATTTTCTAACCTGCTATATTCCAAGGTTTTTATAAAGCACAATAAAAGTGACTTGATAGAAAAATGAAATTTAAAAAAATGACATACAAGCCCAAATTTAAAAGTTATTTTTAGATTTAATAGATAAAATATTTCTCTGCCAAATTGCTACCTGTGTTTGTGAACGCTTCCTCCCAATGTCTGGGAGTTTGCTGGCTACAGAACAGCACTGGCTACAGAACAGCACTGGTGGCCTCACCTGATCCTTCTCATTGGATTCCTGTAATCAGTGAGTGACTGATCAGTGAGGTGTATTTAAAAAATTATTATTGGGGCACCTCGGTGGCTCAGTCGCTTAAGCAGCTGACTTCAGCTCAGGTCATGATCCCATAGTTCGTGGGTTCGAGCCCTGCATCAGGCTCTGTGCTGACAGCTCGGAGCCTGGAGTCTGCTTCAGATTCTGTCTCCCCCTCTCTCTGATCCTCTGTGTCTCTCTCTCTCTCTCAAAAATAAGTAAATGTTAAAAAATACTATTTTCTGTTATTAGCTCAAAGGTTGTGAGGTTTTCTTTTATGTGTCTATCATTTCAAGAGGTTAATTGACCTAAAGAGATGATAAAACTCATAAACAAATTTAAGTATGTTGAACTATAAAAAAGAAAAGTGCAAATAGAACCAAAAAGAAAACAAAAACAAAATCCCAAAAAGTACTGTACATAATCTTCTAGGAAGACGATTTTCCCCTTTGTTTTAAAATGTCATTCACGTCTGGTGTGGGGGTTGCCTCCAGTGCACACATTTACCTTCTTCTCCTTCAGCTCCTTCTCCAAGCTTCTGTTACTGCCTCGCAGCATATGCCCAGCCGAGGAGAAAGGTAACCAGGAGGCACCGGGAACAAATGCGTGGAACTTGGCTTTTGCGAACTAATTGAAATATTTATAGTCACCACACAGGGCTTGTTAGAGGCGTCCAGAGAAGGAAGGAGTCTGTCCGAATGATAAATTAATTGTGCACCTTACTGATACAGAGCCAAAGACACAGACTGAGGTTTATCATGCACACTTGCTGGAAAATTCGGAGGCATAAATTATGGGAGCTGCGACATTACTAACACAAGTGTGGCAAATAAGATATGACTTCTCCAAATTGCAAGTGACAGACAAGAGAAAGTTTCGACTGTAGAAAAGCATTCGTGGCTTTGGTGGCCACTTAAGGAAAAGGTCTCCCCCACTTCACTCCCGGCACCCAGCCCTGGGGCGGGCGGGCATGGAAGTCCTTTCCCTCCTTTGGCCTGGCTGAGCTTGGCGCTCTGCTCCTTCCCCTGGAGTGCGTCTGCCTCAGTTACCAGGTAAATTCTCATTCGTTCTTCAGATGTCATCTCCCTTCTGAGGGCAGACTCAGTGCCACCGGGCAGAGCATGTCGGGTACCTGTCCCCACAGTGCTTGGCACAGCGTAGCTCAGTAGAGCTGAGCCCTCCGCTCTCCACACCCCTGCCCAGTACACCTCCCCTGCACACTTACTGCTGGAGGTGGGGGGCGGCTGCTTGTGTTCTGTTCGAGAGGCTGAACACCTTCAGGGCAGGGATGGTTTCTTTCATTTTACATTAACTCCATAAAAGTTAGTGAATGAGGGCATTCATTCATTCATTCATACAGACAGACGTACATACACGGTGGGTTGTTTTCTTTTTTCTTGTGTTCAACAATCTAATATCTATTTTCATCACTTTGGGGGAACAGGCCTAGTTGTCTAGGGCTGAGCCATATCCCGCCCTTTTGCCCATTAAATGGCTTGGGGCATCTTTTCGGGAGTGTTGCCCACAGGTGGTCCACACCAAGATCACCTGGGGAGCGTGTTAAATGCGGGTTCTTGAGTTCCACCTGCCGCCATCAGATATGGAGTCTTGGCTCTGCACCACTCTTACTTCCAGTTGGTTCCATGCTCCCACCCTTACTCAGTGAAAGTAAGGTGAAAAGAAAAAATGGTCGCATTTTCAGTAAGCTCTCCAGTGATTCTGGCACCTCCCCCTCCCTAAAATTTCAGCAGCCGCTCTTTCTCTGGGAGGTTGCTGACAATTATTCTGTAAGCTCCTGAAAGACTTTATCTTGCTCAAGGGATGGCCACCTCGTCTGTTGTCGCTCTGTGCACAGAGACAGACCTGGACCCGATGCTAGACCAGAGGCATCGACCCGGCAGCCCTGCGCTCACCCAGAGTCAGGCGGCCGGTGCAGGAGCTGCAATGGTAGAGGGGGTGTAGTCACCAGGGACTCGAACCCACTGCCGGAAAGATCCATCATCTGAGGGGAACAGCCTTCGTTTGTACACATTTATTTATTGTACACATTTATTTTGAATTAAAACGAATATTCAAGTAGAATCAAGCACCATTATGCTATTATTCATTTCAGAGTCAAAGACTAGTGAGTAAGAATGCAGTACAGAAAAGCGTTGAGGATTTGGGATAGGTCAGGAAATCCATTGATCCATTCATTAAGTCAGAAGAAGTGTATCCAAATGTGCTTGTCTCTTTAGAAGAAAAAGCCCAGGATGGGACAATTTGGTGATTCCTTTTTTTAAACGTAACATGCCTCAGACTGCTCAAGAAGAACATAGTTTCAGCACTATTTTTACTGTTACTTTTACTTTCCCCAGATAATCCATGCTCCCCACACTTACTCAGTGAAGCTAAAGTGGAAAAAAAGATGAGTTCTTAGAAGATTGGCCTTGAAAAGGTTCTCATTTATGCCCATGAGGGAAAGGGAAAAAGATTTCTAAGCTGAGTGCATTTTTTTTTCCTTTTTCCCTTCTTTCTTTTTCTTTCTTTCTTCTCTACTCGCCTAGCTTTTTGTCCCTGCAGCAGGACAAATGAATAGAAAGGAAAAATCTACGTCAAAAAAAATCTTTAGAAGCTTTGAGAATAATAAATGTTAAATCCCCGGGATAAGGAAAATTGAGTCCTCTGTGATGCTCTGCACCGATGTGTTCCAGGGGATGCAGAAAGAGATGGAACAGGAAAGTCACGTTAAAGTCATTTACGTATCTAGCCAGTTTTCAAGCAGGAACAAAAGTCAGACAGTCAAAAATACTTGTACTCAGAGATTTGGAGATTTGTCTGCTAGTAGAGTGTGAAAATTGAATGTCTTGATTGTTTACTTCATAAAGGATCTAGAAATGTTTGTGAGAAATTGTTTAAAATATGCTCTTGGACTGTAAAAAAGAAAAGGGTGCAGGATCAGTTTTGAATAGTGGTCCCTAGAACACAGAAAGAGTCACTCAGAAAATGTGAAAATACTGTTCATGGCCTAAATATTTAGAATAATTAAGAGCAGAAGCTTCTATATGATTGAGGATCCAAAAGTCCAATGCATATACCAAACAAATCATTTCCTCGAACAAACACATTTTATAACCGAGAAAATCATGCTTACAAAAGCCAACTAAGCAATATGGAAATTTAAGAAAAAATGAAATGTAATTAAAACATTCAAGTAGAATCAAGCACCATTACCCTATTATTCATTTCAGAGTCAAAGACTAGTGAGTAAGAATGCAGTACAGAAAAGGGTTGAGGATTTGGGATAGGTCAGGAAATCCATTGATCCATTCATTAAGTCAGAAGAAGACTCTTAACTCAGCACCTGCCGGGTGCCAGGTGCCATTCAAGGTGCTGAATGTAGCAGGGAGAAGAGAGGGAAAACTTCATTTTTATGAGGTTATATTCTAATGGGGGTAGACAATAAACACATAAACAAAAACAGTCAAATATATCAAATACCAACGCGTGCTATGAAGAAACCACCACAACAAACATGAAACAAAACAGAGGATGGGAAGGGACTGGAGATGGGGTGGGTTGTGTTTTCAAGGGAGTCAGATAAAGCAGCCCACAGGAGTTAACATTTGTTCGGGGGACTGAATGATGTGAAGGCGTGACCCGTGCAGCCATTTGGAGAAAAGGAGTTCAGCAAAGGGAATCACATCTAGAGACGGGAAGGAAGAAGCAGTGTTCTAGGGCCAGAGAGGCTGGGATGGCTGGAGCATGGAGAATGGAGGGAAAAGATTAGGAAATGAAGTAAAAACCACAGCATTTGATTTTCTTGTGTTGTAGTAGCATTGTGACATTGTCTTAAACAAGGAGATGGTGAGGACTGGGTGTGGAGCCTGGCAAAATGATTGTTTTTCTGATTAAAAGTCCCAGACTCTATTTCTGTCCTTGATGTTTCTCTTCCTGCCCGCCTGGAGTATAGATGCAGCGCCTGGAGAGAGAGCAGCCGTTTTGCAACCATGTGCAAGAGCCACACACTAAGGACGGCAGAGCGGGAGGCCAGAGAGAGTTGGGTCCTTCAGTGATTTCGTCGAGTTGTTACATCTGCCCTGCACTGCCAATCTCTAGACTTTTTGTTACATAAGGAAAACACAAACCTCTTCCTTGGGTAGGGGCAAAGTGCTTACATCTCTTGCTCATTTAACCGTTACTGTGTTTAAGCCATTATAGCTGGGTTCCCAAGTCATGCAGCTAAAAGTGTAAGTGTCAGGGGCTAGGTCATGTACGGTTTATTTCCACAGTAAAGATTTTTGCACTTGAATTGCAATAGAAAATTTTTAGCAGGTTTTAGGCAAAAGCGTGACACCATCTAGTTTGTTCCTGGAGAGTGTTCTGTCTGTTGTGTGTAAAGCACACAGCAGAGAGGCCAGACGGGAAGCGGAGGGAACAGTTAGAAGGCTACCGTAGGAGATGATGGTCCTCCTATTTGTTTTACGATTATTTTGGTATAGTTCTGCCTTCAAAGATGGATGTTGTAATAGTATTACTAGCCAGGCTGTTTGACAAGTCCTAGTGTCCGGGAATATAGGATTCGGGGCTACTCCTTCTGGCACAGACTTCAAAGACTGACTCGTCAGCAGTACATGGGTACTTGGGTGTCTCCTTTTAGCTTCCAGATGTTGGAATGACAGAGAGTTAATTAGCGGTTATGTACTCTGTCTCCCCGCCTGATCGAGCTTCTCCTCACCATAGTTAAGTCTCCCTCCACCTTATTTGTTTCTCTTGTTTTGTTTCCCTTGCTAGGGATCATTAAAACATTAGCCAGAGCTGTCCGCCAACCTAATTGAAGGCCACCGGCCTGAAGGATCATCCTAATGAAAAACACGGGACTTAGAAAATTGATCAGATTGGGTTTCTTAACTCCCTGTGAATTGCTGTTAGCTTGGGAATTAAAATAAGGACCAAAGTAAAAGGATAATGTATACTCGACCCGGATTATTGATTAGAAAGTTGTTTTCCCTACCTCGGCTGCAGAATTATCTTCTAAGAGATAATATGATCTTCATTTTGGTATTCTGTTATAGGTCGGTAGAAGTCAGATTTTGTTGAAATAATATTTTACTTATAAATACCTAATTACAAATATCTGATTTCAAGCTTAAGGAAATATACTCTACATGAGAGAAACGTTGAAAAAATAAGTAAAAGACATAGGTGGAATAACGCTATATAGTGCCCTAAAAATGTCTTAAAAGGAGGAAAGATGGATTACAGACACTTGCTACACATTGTGGAGATCAAGAAAGAAGTGACAGCTCCAAAAGAATTCATTTTAATTATAAATGAGAGCTGTATTTTCAGTGGATTTGAGAAGCCGTGTTTCCTTCGAAACCTCCTTGTAGTAGTGCCGGATTTGAAAGCTGGAGACCTTGAGTTCAAGGCTGATGCTCTTGACTTGGAGAGGTGAGATCACTCCTCCTGCGGACCCACTTCCCCCGGGGCATCCCAGGGCCAAGAGTTGTTTCTGGAGTGAATGAGAAAACACGCACAAGGGGTACAAAGAGCCAGCAGTGCCAGGGCTGGTTAGAGGGGTTCCCGGACTCAGCCCCTCTTTTCTGCTTTCCGTCTAGTACAGTAAAACCTTGGATTGTGAGGAGCTAGTTCTGCAAGTGCGCCGCAAGATGAGCAAACATTTCTAAAAAAATTTAACTTAATAAATGAGCGATGTCTTGAAACAAGTAGTACTTGACGCCAAATGTCACTTGATCACAACTGAGCCAGTGGTTCTTCTCTCTCTCTCTCTCTCTATCTCCCACCATGTGGAGTTGTGGGTGATCATCTCCCATGCTCCGGCCACGGATTTTGGCAGAAATCAGTGATTTTTTTGGAACATTGGAAAGTGCCTACAACTGGCCCGTGTTGTTTTTTGTCACTTCAAGGCACCTATGGACAGTTCTTTGTATTTCCATACAGGAGTGATCTCAGGAATGCTTTGCTTCATTCTTGGACAGGCTGCCTGCGGATCTAGACCCATTCCTCTGCTGCCTTATTGCCAGTTACATTAAATACAGCACATGACAGGAGTTTATTCATACTGTATTGTAGTCAATATCCGTGCGAGTGTATACAGCGGCCCCCATGCAGAAAAAGGTTGAAAAGAAAGGCAGCAAGAAGGAGATGATTATGGTGGAAGCTAAGGAAATAGAGAAATATGAATGAGGTACACAAGTGGACAAAATTGCAAGGTTTTATAAGAAGTCCGTGTCTGCATCTTGTCTGCAGATGAGGAGAAAAAGGCGGAGGAGTCCCTCACTTCAGATGGGATTTGAGAGACGTGTAAAATGTGGGAAACAGTGCAAACTGTTGTAGAAAAGCACCACCTGAACAAGGCTGTAGCAGTGCAAGTGATGCATCTATTAAACAGCAATGACGTCACGTGTCCGAGAAATCCTCAGCAGGAGGCAAAAACAAGTGTCATTGGGTCAGTTCCTTGTTAAAGTTGCATGAAAAGAAAAAGATCCACTGATCCAACAGACAGCAGTGATTCTGTGAGTGGAAGTGAAGTTGCCCTACCCAGTAACCTTCTTCTCTCTTGTCTGCTTCACACCAGCCACACAGGTTTTCAAAGGTAAATGCAGGTTAATTTATTTTTCTTTGTATTTTGTATTTATGTATTACTTTCTATTAAAGTATTATAATCATTTTTATATGAATATTCTTGGGTTATGGAACGAATTATCTGAATTTCCATTATTACTTATGGGGAAATTCACTTTGATAAACAAATGCTTGTTTATCATGTTACAAGCATGTTTTCAGAATGAATTATGTTCGCAAAACAAGGTTTTACTGTTTTACTCTTTTCTCTCTTTCCTTCAGTCTTATGCTGTGACTTTATCTGACTTTTAGCTACATTAATTTATGGGACTTTCGTCCAGTTTGGGGCCCAAATGTATTCATATTTCTGTACATAAATTCCACTAAAACAGACTTTCACATAAATCTTTATTTTATCTTACTTTTATGTGGACTTGGGAGTATGACATCATTTTCTTCATTTTTTAAGCATCCGTACATATTTTTGTCGTTACTCTTTTTTTTTTTTTTACAAAATCTGGGCACAATGATCTATGAGGATTTTACCAGGATTTTGTTGGCCCGGTTGCCCTAGATGAATGGCAAGTACTAGTTAGTGACCACTGTGAGCTCTAGGCTTCCTTCAAACTGACACTTTCAGAAAACAGTGTAATATAAGATTGCTGGGTGCATGCTTTCCTTTTGTTTGAATCTTAACATCTAGCTTCAAGTCACTGTTAGTCTATTATGTCCGAGGCAGATTTTTCTGCACTTCTGAAGTCCTTATGTAACAATAAGGAAGATACTAACTATATCCAAGCTTTATAAATTATTCTGCTCATATTTATCTAACATATTACATATATTATATTTTTTACTTTATTGTGTTTTCTTCCTTTTTTGGAAAAGATGTTCCATTGGTTCATTTATTGAATGCTGAAAAGAGTAAGATGACTTGGACTTAAGATATTTAATTCTCATTATAGCTTCGTGAATTAAATGGAGTAATGTGGTCTGAAATTAGATAAAATTTAGTTAACACATTCACAGATTTTTAAATATTAGCCCAGTCTTAATCTGGAGGACCAGCGGTAGTGCAGACGTGATCTTCCGTGGACAGAGTTCCATTCACCTAGGTGAGCCTTGGAGAGAGAGTCCCAGGGGATGCCTGTGTCTCAGCAGAATCTTTTACAGCATTCCACTTCACTCTGAAAAGTATCCTGGTTTGGATGAAAGGTTATATACTCACCCTATTTACATGCGGCATTATTATCCTAACAACTAATGTTTAGGTGACTCAGACCTAGGATAGGTTAGCCCAGAGCATGCCAGAATTAAAGCCTGAAGATCTTGATAAGCTGAACAGATAAAATAGAAGACATAAAATGTATTAGAACTTAATGGGGTGTGGTGGGGAGGAAATTGCCTTTAGATCCCAAAGTCATTGTCTAAGTACAATATGAAGGGAGTTGAGCTTAAAAGCTGTTCATTCAAAGAAGACCTGGGGATTTTAATTAGCCAGAGGCTTGCATGCTGTTTGGCAAGAGGGTGGTGTGGCTAATCACACAGCAAGCAAGGTAGTGATTGGTGCTATTGTTGGAGTAGTGTCTGGACCCACACGGTCCTATAGAACTGTCCGTGGTGATGGAAATGTTCCATATCTGTGCGGTCCAGCGTGGCAGAACTAGCCACATGTGGCTGTAGACAGCACTGGAAATGTAGCTAGTGAGCCTGGGGAACCGAAGGTTTAATTTTGTTTAACTTTCATTAATGTGAGTTTAAAATTAAATAGCCACATGTGGCTAGTGGCTACAGTACTGGACAGTGTAGGTTGAGATCAAGAGAAATCTCAGTAGGGGGTGGGGTTGGCAAACTGGGCAATGGCAGTCGAAGGGTATTTGATAGGTTGTATGCATGCGAGGGACCGTTTCAGTCAACAGTACAGAATTTTAATGAACATTAAACCAAGTGCAGAGCACTGTGGCAGACTCTATAGGGTATTCAAAAACAAGTGGGGCTGTCTGTGCAGTTATAGATCATATAATGTCTTATTGAGACCTGCAGGCACACAAGGAAATAAATTATTAGTGTCGGTATTGCAACATGAAGTCCCTTTCTTTATGGGAATCTAGGGGATGAGAAGTGAATACCAGCCTATGGATTTGAGAAGGTTTTGTGGAGGAGGTGGGCCTTGAAGAGTAAGTCAGGCTTGGAGAGATGGAGATTAGCATTTGGACGAGAAAAGGCCGAGGGTCAGGAAAGAGTAAGGACGGACAGAAGGATGTGTGCTGGGTGGACTGCACCGGGGGAGGATGCGGGGAGGGAAAGCTCTTGTGGAACCAAGTGGTGGAGAAGCTGGTGCCGCTCCAAAAACTTTGGACTCTGTTCTCTGGACAGTTAAAGGAATATTTCTAAGTTGGGAATTGGGTGTATCCGCCGCTTCTTTTGTAGGGGCACAGACCATGGAAGTGACTGGAAGTGAGGGGCAGCCGTTAGCAGGCTCAACATGAAGTAGCAGCATGAGAGCAGATGTGGGTGACCAGTTTGGGAGCTAACTGGGAGGCCACACGGTCCTTTATCCGTTTGAAGCATCATTCTGACAAAAGGGATGAGGATTATTCTATGGAACACTGGAAGAGTGAAGGTTGCAATATATATGAAGGCAGATTTTGGATCAATCAACTGAGTATTTCTTTTTTTTTAAAAAAATATTTACTTATTTTTGAGAGAGCACAAGTGGAGGAGGGGCCAAGAGAGGGGAACACAGGCTCTACGCTGACAGGCTAACAGCGGTGAGCCGATGTGGGGCTCGAGCGCATTGAACCTCAAGCTCATGACCTGAGCCAAAGTCAGATGCTCAGCTGACTGTGCCGCCCAGGTGCCCAAGTGAGTAAATTTCTTACCACGAGAGCTTCTGTGAATGGAACAGTACTGTGTAAAATGGTCAGGAAGCCCTCAGCCATGTAAAGATTTTGTGCTGGGATTAGAGGGATGTATCCAAGTGGTTTCCAGGTTTTGAAATTTCAAGGACTGGTCAAAATAAAGCAAGAGAGGAGTTGGAGTTGCTAACTTTTAACTTTGCCAAGTGAGAGTATTAACTCTCCCCCCAAACACGATCATCTCATCTTCACACCATTTTAGATGAGAAATTTCATCACGACACTCTCTGCTCCCCAAACAGGAAGAAGATAATTTAAAAATAAGGAATGGCGCATTCCCAAGGAAAGACAGTGGCCACTGTGATGTGTGCTTGCATCTCTGAAAACTTTGGCCTGTAGCCTGGCCAGCACTTAACAATTGATGATATTTAAGTTGAAATAACAATTAGTGTTTGTTTAAGTCTCTTAGGCAGCTAATGGGGTCCAGCAGTCAACGCAATTATTATTTCTCAAATTTAGATTGGGAAAATCACCGCTGTTGAAACAGTATTATGATAAGCCCCCAGGGATTTGACAGAATAGTTACAGAAATGAGATAGTGGTCCAGGTTTCGAATGATATAATAATTAGTACAACAAATGTCATTTTTAAAGCCTCCAGAAATAGACAAAAGAGAGAAATCCCAGCCACAAATAGTTATCATAGAGGGCAAAACTTTCCGTTTCTTTATTATCATAAATCGTGAAGCCTCATTGATGCATATTTTATCACAGCGCTCTTGCCATATGTGATCTCAAGTTTCTGAGCGTATCCCCAGGGGCCACCGTTCCTGATACAGATGATCAAGAATTCCTTTTATGCTCCTCTCAACACTGTCACAATTCAGATTGAAATTAGCATCTTTTACAATGAAATACCAGTTGCTGTCACAAACAGACATGACAGCTGCCGAGAGAGGCCTGTTTATCCAGTTATTCTTCACGTCTGTGGTTCATTATGGTTTATTACGGTGTGTACTGTAGGCTACTGAATGGAGAGACGTGGGGTTGACAACACTGGTTGTCATTTGAATAGAGGCATCGAGGGGCTGTTCTCAAATGGGGGTGAGGGGTGATAATGGTCAAAGATCAAAAAATCCTTATAGTAAGCATTTGCTCTACACTGTAATCACCTATTCTCTCCAGACATGGCTTTCTAAGGTGGTATTTTCTCACTCTTGTAGTTTGAGAGGTTACTTTGCAGTGGAGAAGCATTTGAGAGAAACTTGGTAACCGGTACTCAACTTGCACTGAGTACCTGCTGTGTCCAGGGACTGGGCTAGATGCTTCTGTGTGTTCTCTCCCGGCACATAGTGATGACGTCAGTCCCATTTTAAAGAAAGATGTCAAGTTACTTGGTCAAAGTCACACAGCTTATACATAGATTTGAGAATTCCAAACCTGCTGCCTTAAAAAAATTTTTTTTTAATGTTTTATTTTTGAGAGAGGGAGACAGAGTGTGAATAGGGGAGGGGCAGAGAGAGAGGGAGACAGAATAGGAAGCAGGCTGCAGGCTCCAAGCTCTGAGCTGTCAGCACAAAGCCCCACACAGGGCTTGAAGTCACGAGCTGTGAGATTATGACCTGAGCTGAAGTCGGACACTTAACTGACTGAGCCACCCAGGCGTCCCCCAAACTTACTGCTTTGTAAAGCTACCCTATACCACTGAAAACATTGTCGTGTGTGTGTGTGTGTGTGTGTGTCTGTGTTTAAAGCAGTTATTTTTATTGACTGCAGGTAGTAAAGAGGCCTGTAGTTCCTATCTTCTCCTGATAGTATTTGCAGTTACCATTTTTTGTGGGTTTCCTATGTGTTAGGGAAGGTGCACAATGTTTTATATAGATAATCAGATATAATTTCCTTGAGATTGGCATTATTACTCCCACTTTTCAGATGAGTGAACTTGCTCAGAGAAGTGAAGTTAATTAACTTGTCCAGGAATTTAAGTAAATATAACTGGCTCAGAAAGAGTCAGGATTAGTGATCTAAAGCCAACCAGACTCCATCGTCTGTTGGTTAACCCCCCAACCAATGCTCCTAGAGCTCATCAGATAGGGAGACCTACACCCACATTCACAGAAAGTGCGGTGGGTTATATATGATCCTGGGACCAGCAGCAGCTGTTCTCAGGCTGTGTGGTTCTGGAGATCGTGCACTTGACCATTATACGGCACTGCCATGTTGTATCTCCTGAGATTTGTTAAGGAGTTTGCATTTCTCATTACAGATAGAGTGGAATTCCTGACAATTATTTGGTGTTCTCCCCCCGCCCCCCATCCCCCATCCCCAGGGCCACCAAACTAGGTGAGTTGATCTAAGCACCAAGATGCTTTCCAGTAGTAAAGAAAAAGTCGGGAGCTGTGTTCACATGCTGAAGAGTCCCATTTCTTTTTCCTGGGCACACAGAAGAGTACCTTTCTCAGTCTCCCTGCTGTGAGCTTGGAGTCAAATGGTAGGGTTCTGGTTGGTGAAAGGCCATTGAAAATGACATATACCATTTTTATTACTAGCTGTAGAACACTGGAAGACCCTCCACACTTTCCACCTTTCCCTCTCTGTCTACTTCGAGCAAAGATTTCTGCCCCTTGGTGAAGTAGAACCAAGAGATGGAAGCAGTCTGTAAATTTGTGAGTCATTTCTTGGAGGAAAAGCACCCAGAAGGGCCACCTGATAGGAAGTTGAACTGTGATTCGAGCAAGAAACAGACTACCATTGTGTTAGACCACTGACAGTTGGTGTTTTTGTGACAGCAGCTAGCAGGTAGTACCCCGAGTACTGCTGACCATAGCGTCTTGGAGCCCTCATGATGTCCCCTTTCTCTGTCCAGCACATAACATGGTCAGTCATCCACTTATGGTGGAAAAAGATTCCTTTTTATTGAGGAAGAAATCTTGCTTGGATTCCCCCTCCAGTTGCATAACTACCTTGACATCTCAACTGGAGACTCTGGGAGTCTAGCTAGAACCAAGGGGATTATTGAAGGGAATTCAGCCTTATTAGAAAGTGAAGTGTCCGTCTGGAAGAAACTGAAGGTTTGGAGACCAGCAGTAATTTCATACTAGGAATTTAAACAGAAATAACAATGGATGGAACATAAGTCCAGTAGAATAGAGAAACAAATGTAGATTCTTTCAATATTTCTTAAGATTAGACAGGAATAGACATTAGTTAATGCCATGAAATACATTGGCCATCTAATTAGTACAGGGGCACTTTGGGGGGCATGCTGGGGTATATGGGCGGGTGGCATGGGGCCCTAGAATCCAATTTCAGGTTAGGCAACTACTGTGTGGCCACTGGGAGTCACTTCTACTCAGTCGATTCAAACAGTATTCAGGGATCCCTTCATGCCTGAGTCAATCTAAATGTGACAAATACATTAGTATGTTGTAGTGGTTGAAATGCCACTGTTATGGTGCAAATGTTTGTATTCTCCTCAGATTCACATGTGGAAGCCCTAAACCCCCTCCCCAGTGTGGCTGTATTGGGAATAAAGAAGTAATTAAGGCTAAATGAGATCATAGGGTGGGCCCTGATCCAGTAGGACTAATGTTCTTAGAAGAGACCCCAGAACTCTCTCTCTGTCTTTCCCCTAACCGCACATGCACAAAGGAGAGATCACGTGAGCATGCAGTGAGCCCGTGGCCATCTCAATGCCAGGAAGGAGCCCTCCCTAAACACTGACCCTGCTGGCACCTTGATCTGGTACTTCGGCTTCCAGAACTACGAGAAGATACATTTTTGTTGTTTGAGCCACCTGTCTGCGCGGTTTTGTCATGGAACCCCTGTAGACTAATGCTCCACCTTTGACTCTGACTCTCCTGTCATCCATTTAAATCGTCAGCGTGTGTTAGTTTATGGAGATAGGTGCTGAATTACACTGTGGCAAGCTACAGTGTGAGATTGACCAAGACATCTGATTTTAATGTGGTTTACTTTTTTTAAAAAAAATTTTTAACGTTTTATTTATTTTTGAGAGAGACAGAGCATGAGTGGAGGAGAGGCTGAGACACACACACACACACACACACACACACAGAATCAGGCTCCAGGCTCTGAGCTGTCAGCACAGAGCCCGACGTGGGGCTCGAACTCGGGAACAATGAGATCATGACCTAGGCTGAAGTTGGACGCTTAACCAACAGAGCCAGCCACCCAGCACCCCTACTCTTCTCTTCTTTGATCACATGCATGCGGCAATTCAGGAGTTCATATGTGCTCTGGCCTAATTTGGGATGTTGCTGCATTCGGTTTTTAGGCTTGGTTTGGAGAGATACGGCTTGAAAGAGCACGTTCTGATTCTCAGTGCAGATCCTCTAGATGCTAAATCTATAGATATTCATGGAAGAATAATTGTCATTGTACCATGTAGGACTGAATATCTAAAAAGTGCATGCTAACAACAGTGAAAAGGGCATACTTCTTTATATGGCAGAAAACAGAATGGAGTCATTTTGGAATCTGTAGGAAACATTCATTAAGAACTTAAATTCCTTCTAAGTGACCCTACTTCCTGGACAGCTCATACTCATGCATCTCAACCTAGGAAGACAGATTCAGAGAATGACAGTGTTTTAGGTTCAGCTTGTAAATGAGCATTTCAAACTGCTAACAGTTAATGAATTTCTTTAGGTTTCCCTGGAAAAGTGGCCATATCTGGGACCTAATTCCCCCTGTTCATTTTGCATTTGGGCTGGATTTGCTAGGAGGCAGATGGTGAAAGTCAGAAGGTATTTTAGCAGGTAGGGCACAGAGAACAGAATTCCCAAAATACCCTGTGGTGCCTGGAATTCAGAGATGGAGACATGGTTCGTTGTTCTGGTAATTGCTGGGTTTCTCAAGGCCACCCCTGAAGAGTATACCTTTCAACTCCGGCAGTCTTCAGCCTTTAAAGCACAGCCCACATGCCGTTTAAAAATAAATTTACTTTCCCCAGCACATCACAAAGCTACACCTAGATTCCAAGGAGTGAACAAAATTATTCATAATTTTTAAAAGCTGAAAACTTTCCCCCCTTTTCTACACAATGATGCTTTGCCTCTTCCTCCATACACCCTTTATAACTTCCCTTATTTCTCTCTTAGCTCTAGTTGTGCTCTTGTCCCCCTCACCCAGCACCTTTGCTGCCCCCCTTTCCTGAAATCAGCATGATAATATCACGTTCTCATCTTTCTATGGCTGCACAGATCAGACAACCATCCGACAAGAGGAGGGACTTAGAACATTCCCAGCCTGGAGCTGACACAGAAGAATGTTTTGGGAGTAAAGTACCAAGCTATGGGTTTCGATGAGCCCCCACCATTCAGAGTGGGGAACTCTGTGTCATAGAAAAAGAAAACCTCCCCTCTTTGCTTTGAAGAAGTTATGACTCAGGTGAGAAAATATACAACCTGAGCCCCCCACCATCACTGGTAGAAACACCATCAAACGTTCTGCACGAACGTAAGTTAGTACATAGAGAACAACGGAAGCTGGGGGATGGGCAGAGAAATCTATGGCTAATTGAGATCTCACCAGGAAGAGATGTTTTGAGTCATATTTTGGGGAAAAGGATCAGAGATAGTTCCAAAGAAATGTGGTTTCCTCAAGAGGTGGGAGTGACATGAGCAAGATTGTGGTAGAAACAGTTCCTAAGAGTAGAAGAGTGAGGAAACGGACTTAATTGGCAGGGAAAGTCCATACTTCCATTTAAAAACATTTGTTGAGATCTAAAATGTCCCAAGTAGACCAAAATAGTATGAAATCAGTTGCAGCCAGGAGAAGGGTGGTTGGCAGATGGTGCTGGAAACATGAAATAGCACATGTAAAACTAATTTGCCAAGCAAGGCAAGGCTCCGTTCATTCACCAGCAGGTAATTTTTATTGCTGTAGTCATCGGCTGTTGAAAGTGTATTGGGTACTTTAACTGAATGGAATGCTGGAGGTAGGACAATTGATAATAACTGGTCAAAATACATCATGGATTTTCAGAAAACAAAGCAACATGTCCATCTGAACGGGAAGAAGAGTGCTGTCTATGAATTTCTCAGTCTCCAAAGAGCTACATAGGGAGTCCCCACTCCTAAATTATATTGAGAAAATTCTAGATTATCCTGGAAGGAGGCCATATGAGGAGAGGATGAGGAACATATAAGACATAATGTGGCTGCTACAAGGAAAATCATTATTTCAAGTTTATTGACAGCATCTCATCTCCTTAATTATAGCTTTGTTGACAGCTCTCTGCTTTGCATGCTTAGAATCCTTTTGAAACAATTCATATTTTAATTTGCCTTGAAACCAGAGAATTGTTTAATTTGCCTTGAAACCAGAGAAGAGGAGCAGTATTTTGATTTTGGGTTTCTGTTAGTGGTAAACAGTCTGGGATGTTGGCCTGTTGTGGGGCAGAAAGGTCCTAGGTTAAGCTTCTCAGTACCTCCTCCCATCCCTTGCCCTCTGACTCCTACATTTATACAATCACAGGAGCTCTAAGGAAACAGCAAGAACAAGAACATAACTGATGGGCCATCGGGTTACCAGGCATACCCAGCAGAGAGTCAGCCCAGCGCTGGTCTGGGGAGTGGGCCCACCAGCACCCCAGGACAAGTAGGGAGGTACTGAGCTAGGAGGGCAGGTGGGATAAGATGCTTTCAAGCCTGGGCATCTGGACTTCACTTATGAGGCTTGTCTTTCTAAAAATTGAATTGCTCCAAAAAAGTTAATTGGTAGATAGCAGAGCATACCTGTATTCGAATCAAAGGCCAGAAACACTTCCCCAATCAGTCGTAAATGATTTTGGATCATTTACAATTTCACATAATCCTGACTTCTTCCGCTCTTTCAATCAGTGTAGATAATGATCATGAATTAAACTCTGCAATTAACCTTGTATCTACCTAGATTCCCCTTTCTGGCCAACCCTCAAAGAAAAATTTTTGTGTCAAACTTGGATTTTATTTTAGTATTTTTGTGTTCCTTGAAAAATTCTGCTTACACTCATAAATAAAGAATACTTGTCAGAAGCTACGCTTTTCAATTTTTTAAAAAACAATTTTTTTCCAGGCTCCTTCCATAAATTGTTTATTGTTCAATATGGCTGTGACTTTTCAATGCAGTTGCTTATTTTTGATGCCTTCAATTTGGTTTAAATATTTCTTTTTCTAAGCACCAAATGTATGAAAGGTTTCTTTTTATTTCAAAGATGCAAGAGTACTCTTTGGTATCTTCCATACGACATTAATAATGGCGGGGTTGGATGGTAAAGGGAAGGTAACAGATCTCTTTACCTTAAAAGCTGCGAATCATAATGAAACAAATTCCTAATAGTGCCACACTTCCTTTTTACCCGTGTGATAAATAAGGCTGTGCCTTACTGGTCTTTTCTCCTCTCTAATTCACGCCCTCCTACCCTAAGAACTCTTTAGCCAGTGACTTCTAAAGGTCATGATCTTATGGGCAGCAACTTTCTTAGAACGATGAATGAGGGTAGAGATGGATGCCATAGGACTTTTGACAGACATTGACTCAAGAATGTGGGAAGTCCAAGGTCAAGGGACCAGTAGCAGCACTTGCCTGGGACGTTCCTCAGTGTTCTTAGGACATTTCTTTCTCAGGCCAGTTCCTGATTTGTTCTGTGGGAAACCCCTGAATAACCTATCAGCTCATGTGTGACTGGGGTGCCCCCTCATAGATTCATACGCTTCCCACTGCTTTGAGTTGTAGAGATGTTTCTTGTGACTCATGTTGATTTAGAAGACATCGTTCTTGATTTAGAATATTTCCCACCACAAAGTACGTTGAGAACACTCTTTTTATAAAGGTTTCCCCCTGTGGAATAATGTGAAAACTCAGGAGGAAATCCGTGACTACAACATTAGTGTGCTCATCTCTGTTCTACATTGCAGAGTCATATAAACATTCCTCAAGACGGTTTGACATGGTAGAATGGTACCCTCAGGAGTAGATGCTTTAGTAAGAGGCTCAACAAGGCAGTCATTTTAGCCATGTGCTGGGGAGGGTGGGGACTGGGAACATATGGCACAAGACTTTCATGAGCAGCAGATGACCCCTGTCATTGACAGAGGAAGGACTCCGTGAGCCACAGGTCCTAATGAAGCCTTCTGCCTTTTGACAGAAGAGCTGCCTGCAGAGAACTATGTTCGGTGCCATCTTCAGTCCTATGATAAGGGCTTGGGCCCCTTCCTACAACTGCCTTTATGCTCTGTGAGAACGATAAACCTGCAGTATGGACTTCAGTTCACGGTGAAGTGCATATAAGCACCAGGGCAGCAATAAGTTTAGAAAGAGTGCTGAACTCTGTTTGAAGTCTTTGGCTGATGATTGCCTGGAAGGGTGGGCAGGAAACAGCATTCCCTGAGAACAGGAAGTTGCCAGATGGAAATTGCAGAGTGGAAGTGATCGTCAAGAAATCGGAGTCACAAAGAGGCTGAATCCAGTGCTCCCGAGCAGAAGAGGTTAGAGCTTCTCAGGATCATTTTTGGCAGTGAAATAATAAAGGCATTGAAAGTAGTTTTAAAAAATCAGTTTGCTTTTATGAAAGAGCCAATAAGATAATCATAAAACAGACAATCAGGCAAGATAATTAGGATCAGAAGAGAACACAATCTCTAATGCTATAGCTATCTAAAAACGTGACCATGAGAATGTCCTGAATTTGTGGAAATCAAGAGTTATCAATCTTATTTTCATACTAGTACTTTTAGCCTGGAGGCCTGGGTTCTAATTCTCTAATTTACAAAATGGAATCTAAAATGCTATTACTAACTCTTTCTTCTGTAGATACTAAAAAAACCCCCAAATGCTAAGAACTTTGTTTTGCTCATTTACTTAAAGTCAACCCATAGCAATTTGCATTATTCTAAGGGGGCAATATCATGGATAATAGAAAACAGCAAATAATTTTTTAAATGTTGTATTTGAGTCGTTGGAAAATGTTTTAGGTATTTGCATTTAAATAGCCATATGTCTCAAGCTCTGGAAATTGCCAGCCTTTCAAACAAAATAGCGTATCCCTGTTGAACGGATGAATCATGAATCGCTATGCTGTATATTTATAAAACAGACTTTGTAACTTTGGACTGACTCAGTTTCAAGTAGTAAGACGGGAATCAGTAGTGGTGTCATCTTGGAAAAGTTACTTCTTTGTGACTTCCGTTTCTTCAGTTGCGGAGTGGTGGTGATACCAGTCCTTACTTTGTGGGGTTCTTATCAGGAATAGACGGGCCAGTGTGGAGAATACACTTTACAGAAGCCTTTACTTGGCACATAGGAAGCGGTTCTTACTCTCTATGATGCTATGTGGTGAGGTTCCCTCTCCTGCTTATTGTATTTTATTTACCCCATGACTCTAAATATGTGGTTTAGAGAAAACTTAGATCTTGATCTTCTTACCAGAATTACACTGAGTAGTTTACGAGGTCAATAATAGCCTATAAGAAAGAGTTCATATGCACTGAGGGCCAGAAAGCACCCTGGAGAACGTCTGGTACATTCTCCCATCTGTGTGGGCTCAAACTACATAGGCCAGTCATCTGCATGTTTCCCTCCGATGACAGAGCTCACTGCTTCCTGGGGAACCCGTTGCAATGTAGGACAGTTCATCTTCAGGAAACTTGTCCTTATGCTGGGATAAAATTTGCTTCTGTGTAGTTTCCATTCAGGGGTTCTGGTTCAGCGGTCAATGGCGAGTCAGAATAAATTTAATTTCTGTTTTACATGAAGATATTCCAGACACTTGGGGATGACTATTAATGTCTTTTCTACATTGGGTCTTTTCTGTGTCAGGTCTGCTTTTGAAGACCTTCAACCATTTCTCTCATGTCAAAGGCGTATTTTTGAGCCCTTCCTAGGCCAGTGGCTATATTCCACAGATAGGACCCAGGTAGAGTGTGGGGAGTGGAAGAGAATGAGACAACTCAGGGGCCAGGGCACCACTCACCCTTTACATGGTTTATCTCCCTCATGGGCATTTGTTCACATGACACTTCAACTTCTTAGCTCTAGCTCATCCTATCAACTTTTTGGATCCCATTTCTTTAATGTATCACCTTTCCCTTCTGGCTTCATTAAATTTAAAATATGATCAGCATACTGTCATCTGCACATTCAGGCCACTAATTAAAATAACCTGTAATAGGGGGCATCTAGGTGGCTCAGTTGGTGGAGTTTCTGATTTCGGCTCAGGCTGTGATCTCACAGTTCATGAGTTCGAGCCCTGTGTTGGGCTCTGTGCTGACAGCTCAGAACCTGGAACCTGCTTTGGATTCAGTGTCTCCCTCTCTCTCTCTGCCCCTTGCCTTCTCACACTTTCTCTCCTCTCTCTCTCTCTCAAAATAAATATACATTAAGAAATAAAATAACTTGTAACACATACCAACAGAGGCTTACAGTAGAGCATTCAAAACCTACACTAGATTAACCATAGTTTCATTCATTTATTAAAGAAATATTAAAGAACTATGTGCTAAGCATGATGTTGATTCAAGGATATAAAGATGAACAAGAGAGTTCCCATCCCTGTCCTCCTGGAACTGGAGTCTAGTGGACAATCTACTCACTGGCATTTTGGGCACTGTGGTTTAACACTTTTTCAACCATTTCTACCAGTCTTTGTTGGTACAAAGATAATAATTACAGCAAGGTCTTGATCACCCAGTTTGGTCCCCAAAGGAAACCACTTAATAGGAAAAGATATTAATAAAGGCATGTTTGCTTAATAATTTTTTCTCTCAAAGTTTTGTCTAGTATATTTTTAGAAATCATCTATAATGTGGCCAACATAACTATGAGAATTACGTATATTGTTATTTGGAAAGTGGATGACCTGCCCTTAAATTGAAAATGTATGCTTTGGTAAGCAACGCATGGAGGTTGAACTTTGCCCGGGGTGGTGGTTCTCTACCGGGGTAATCTTGCTTGCCAGGAGACATGTGACAATGTCTGGAGACATTTTGGTGTCCACGGTTGGAAGGAAAGAAGGTACTGGTATCTAACGGTTAAGAGAGTGGGGACACTGGTAAGTAACACAGTGTGCAGGTCCACTCCTTTCTCACCCGTCCCGTAAAGAACTCAGAGTTATCTGGCCCAGATGTCAGTAGTATGGAGGATGAAAAATCCTGCTGGAGGGGAGGCTGTGGAACGGAAGCTGGAGAGTCCGGGGTTTGAAATCTGCCCCCAGTGGCCGCTTAACCTTGTGCCTCTGGTTTTGCGTTTGCAAAATGAAGACGGTAACAATGCTATCTTCACAAAGAGGACTAATGAGGTCATGCATGCGAAACCCTCTGTGTGGGGTCTGGCACAGCGGAAAGGACTGAAATAAATGGTGGTTATTTTTATTGTTCTGTTTGCTTTCTCTCTGAATACTGCACACTTTAATTGACACAAGCGAACTCCTGTATATATAGATGTACCCAAAGAAATGGCTAGCACTTCTATATCATGAAGAAATCTGTTGTTTTCCTGTGTTTAAAGAAACAACCCTCAGCAATTTGATCTCCAAATGTTCACCAGCCCGTGAATCAGATGATAGCCTCTGCGCTTAGTGGCCTGAAGTGTTCCAGGGAGATGCTGAACTGCCAAGTAGATTAATTTTTTAATGACTACGTGAGGATTTTATTTCCAAATACCAGTACAGCTCCCATTTTTAGACTGAAATAAATGTTCCGTGTGTATGGAGATGAGAGCATAGGCTAAAGGTAAAGGTCGATAAAGCTGTAACACTTCAAAACTACAGTGTTAGTGGAAATGTTTTTTGATTGCTAGATATTTCGGCTTTCAATACAGTTTGTAGTGATATTAATGATAGCACAAAAATTATATCTACTATTTATAAGATGAACATCCTTGGGAGTGCTTGCCAATTTGTATAAATTATGGGCACTGATTTAGATACTTATTTAACATCCAAAAGGAGTTTATAAGACCCAGGCTCTCAAGCATGGCTGCTCCTTTCAGTGATGTGATGATGGCGCCTGTGCAGATTCATAGTCCAGATGAGGCCTTGCACATGGAGAATCAAGGGATTTGAAGAAGAGAGAGATGGGAACTTGTTTCTTGCATTAGAAAATGAAGAGAAGGTTACATATGGGCTTGGGTGTGGGAGGGCAGAGATGGCTGTAATGTCTAGTTGGTTTTTCCCTGACCTTACAAGGTGGCAAATAGGTGATGACTTTTGCACTCTACATGTCTATTCAAAATCTCTGCATGGAAAAGATCTTAGATACAGAGATTGAGTGTTTACTTCCATCTGTTCTGATACTTCTATCAGAGTGCTAATAATCTTTTGAATTAAAAACATGGATTTGGTCGCCTTTAGAAATTACTTCTAAATGAAGTTCCTTTAGCCAATTTTTAATTAAATTGCTAAATGAAATTACTTCTGCTGGTTTAAAAACAAATTATGGTAAGTTCATTGATCATTCATGATATATACAAATTAACCACCTATTAGGACTTGATAAGCAATCCAAAGACATTGGCTTTATAAAGTAAAGTAAAGTGATAATGAATATGATATTAAATGTACACTCTTCCTGAAAGAAAATATTATGTAAACAAGAGCTTTAGCCACAGATTTTTATAAATCCATCTAAAATATGTGTGTATGTTCAGGTGCACACTTAAAATGTCTATCCAGAAATTTATATCAGCTACTATTTAATAAACTTTATTATAATTTGGGGGTGAAAAGTGGAAACCAAAGTTTGGATCTATGCAAAGATACCAGCTAGAGAAGGAGAAAGCTATACTGTGCATCTTTTCATGCTATTTTGCCCACAACCTTAACTGTAATCCTAGTAAACAACTCTCTCTGGGAACAAGGGGTAATTGAATCTTTGTGCTAATTCTATCCTGGTTTTCTCTTGACTACTAGCACCCAATTATGCCGACATACTACACCCTGTACTGTTCTCTAAGAAAAACACCAAGACCGTGGGGTTCATTCCACTAAGGTCAGACCTAAAAGGAAAAATAAGCCCAAAACACCAGGCTGCTAGTATACCTGTAATAGACATTTTAGTTCCTTATGGGCACCTGTTTTTGATTGGATATTCGGTTAACAGAGCTTATTTTAGTTATAAATTAGGCGCAAGGGCGGGTAAGTTTTAGTGTATTGGCCACATGTGATTTCAGTGGAAGTTTCTGTCCTCCTGACAAATGTCGGACATGCTATTGCAGGTGCATGGTTGGGTTTGACCAGTTGGCCATATATCACATAAATCTCAGCGACAACCAGAAGTAGCCATTGCCACTGGCAATGGGATTATTACTTTATTAATAACCCTTTAATTAGCTGATACGGGACGGGACATGCAGCCATTTATTCAGAATTGGTCTGGTGAGTACTCAGTATTGAAGCGGGGGATTTGTGTGGCTGCTTGTAGGGAATAATAATCGTTTGGTGACAGGTTGTCTTTATTACAAAGATATGCCAGGCATTTGTAATAACTTACATAGATACGCATACAATATTTAGGTAAAACCCAACAGAACGCCAACACAAATGGAAAATGTTTAAAGTGTTTCCTCTTTTCTTACCTCCCTTATATCCACACCAGAATGAACTTGCCAGTAATTACTACTGTTGGTCACAGGCATGTCTTGCCAGTTTAGAGAAATAATTTAAGGTAACAAAGTGTTAAGTACAGTATTTCATATAATATCTTACAAATTCATCTAACTTGGAAATTCCATTAATTCTATTTTATTTTCCTTATAAAAAATGAAATCAACATATACTTATTGAGAATCTACTATATGTAAGATTCCAGCTCTGCACTGTAGAACAATAAAGAAATATCTCTTCCATGCAAGACTACTCTTTGCTCTCAACATGTTCAAGGCATTAGTTGGAATTAGCTCCAAACTTTTAATTGGATTGTCAAACATTCTTAAATATTTTTAATGTTTATTCATTTTTTGAGAGAAAGAGAGAACACGCCCGTGCAGAAGCTGGGGAGGGGCAGAGAGCGAGGGAGACACAGAGTCTGAAGCAGGCTCCAGGCTCTGAGCTGGCAGCACAGAGCCTGATGCGGGTATCAAACTCCTAAACCTTGAGATCATGACAAGTCAGACGCTTAACCAACTGAGCCACCCAGGCGCCTCTAAACATTTTTTTAAGTAGTAGAAATACCCCCATTTCAGGTAGTGCTGTGCCTGTATTTGACATTTGTGCTTTGTGTGGTATTTTATTATGTGATTGGCCCTTAGGTTTGGAAGAAGAAATGAGAGGTGTTGTTATAACTTTACTTTGCATATTTTAAAAAGATGTACCAGTTTATAGTTCCCCTTACTCTTTTATTGTAGTTATTAACTGATGTATTCCCATACCAAATATTCTTTCTCTTATGATTCTTAAAACTTAAAAAAAATTACACATACCTTGAGGGAAATCGGACCATTTCTAGTTTGCATTGCACTTGAGTAATGCTTTGAGTTGAATATTTTTAGGGTTCTAAAATTAAGTTAATCCATATGTAATTAGGAATGTTCTTAACTAGACAGTCCTGGTTAGCAGGAGATTGGCAGGTTATTCTGAAAAACTATTTAGCAAACCATGAATAGCAATTAAATGAGAAAAGGCTAAATTTCTCTTTATAATGGGTTGTTGCCATAATTTAATGTGGCAATGTGATTTTCTATTTTTAATTGCTGTAGACGGTGCATTTCATAAAGTAGCTTTTGTCATCTGAAAGCTAGAGTTCCGTAATTTTGTGCCACTTACGGTCTCTAACACCCAGTAAGTATTCTGCCTTTGCAGTCTCTTTTGATCCTGATAGGTAAAGGAAAGTAAAGGTTGGCAAAGATAGTTTTGTACAAATTGAGACCAAATGAATATCTTGGAGAAATGAAGGATTTCTTTTTATGAGACTTTATGACCTCATGTAATTTAGTATGCTTACTTTATAACATAGTGCTTCTGTTCAAGGAACAATTGTACTTAAAGGAACTTGAAGTATATACTTATTCACAGAAAAATTATACTTAGAGGAACACTTAAAGATGTTCCATTTTTTAATACAAATAATGAGAACTTTGCTCTATCTTCCGTGTCAGTCTGAGGATCCAGGGAGGGTTTAAGCCTAATGAATGCATGGCTCTTCCTTCCTGGCCCTGACACCAAGTACTTCATGCTCCCTACAGGCCCTTACTCATTTCTCTTCTGCAGAAGTCATTGTAGACGGAATTTATGACAGTGCTGTCTTTTAGTAAGTAACAATAAGTCACAGTCTCCTGCCTGTAATAACTATAGATGCTCAGCTGCTTAAAATCACCTTTATCACTTAAAATGTTATCTTTTGCCTCTAAATTAGCATGAAAATACAGGAGGCGATTTCTTCAGTTAAATGTGAAAGATTAATCACTAGGCAATTTGTTTCACAATAGAAAATAATTAAATGTCAAAAAAGGAATATTTCTTAAACTTCAAATGTCTGTGAAAAGAGAGTTGGAGAAGCCCCAAAATGCTGTTTGCTTTGCATATCTTCCCATTGAGCAGCTGCTAAGGTTTGCACCTAACTAAGATCTAGTAAGGGACACGGTGTATTCATTGCTGCTCTGGTTCCTCAGGCTGTGTTTTTAGAAGACGCCACGTTTTGTCCATAACCAGAGTAGAACCTGGAGGGGGAAGAAATGGCAGCAGTGGATCGTAGATCCTGTGTTCCCAGCATTCTGGGCATATGAATGTTGCTTTCCACCCCCCCCCCCCACTAACTAACCAGGATTTCCAAAGTACCATTGCAGTGGAACAAGAGAAGATAGAAGTGATGTTTTACTTCTCTATTTCGCCCTGCTCTTATTTTCGCTGCTCTGCACTAGTGATTCCAACACCACCAGATCAGAATGAACAATTAACTGTCTAATTATTCTGGTCACACCAGCCCACAATGAAATCTTTATTCCGTGTTTACAGCGATCTTTGGCAGAGGCTGTCTTGCTGTTTCTAAACTAAGAAGAACTACCCTTTGGCTCTTCTCGGCATCAGCTGCCTTGGTTTCAGCCTTGGATGCCAATAATCAGACTTCTTTTTCTCCCAAAGTGGACATTTTTTTTTAGGGTGAAAAGACCTATTCTCATCACCCCCCCATATATTCTGGCTGATTTATGTCCTGGCCACTGCCGTTCTTCCTTCCGTATCTCTTTACATTTTTCCTCTCTCCATAGAACACAACCAGGCAAAACCCCATGTTAAGTCCAAAATTGTAAAAAATGCTTAACCAAACAGTGCTCACTACTATGAGGGAAGGAAAAATACAACTACTGGTTTATGGGTAGAGGGAAGTCAAGGAAATCCTTCCTGTTTTTCTCAACTGCTAATTTTCTAGCTCAAAAGGCATTCAGTAACTTCTCCACCAGGGGAAAAACATATCCACTTTTCAGTGGCTCTCTTGATTACTTCCAACTATTTACTTAAATTTGCCAACAGCTGCACGTCTTTGAGAAGCTTCAGAACTTGGGGAATATTTACAAATATATAAGGGGCCGAGAGAGTATGTCCAATTCTCTTTGACATGGCAAGAGAAAATTAGTGTGCTGCACAGCCAGGGAGAGAGAAGTTAGGGCTGATCCAAAGACGAGAGAAAGGCCATACCTTTACCAAAGGGAGAAGGAAATAGCACCCCAGTTAGCCCTCTTTGGACCAGCTGATGGAGAGCCCTTCCAGAATCCGAGAGCAGATGACAACCAGCGCTGGGTCCGCTGCCCTACATTGCTCAGCCTTTTCCTCCAGAACATTCCCCTGCTCCTCAAGGATGATAGCATCTTTTTTCCCCGCATCCCAGGCTCCAAACCCTATGTGATAGTTCCCCTAACGACCCTTGGATCTTGCCACTCAGCCCCCAGCACTTACTACATTCACACTGCCTTGCCTGTGAGAACTGGGTCATAAAATTTTACAGGGGAGAAAGGTAGAAGGGGGCGTTTCAGTAGTATAAACACTGATTAAATTCCCGGGCAACTCTCCCCAAATGAAAGATAATTTTTCTACAAGTATGCACAAGAATGTCAAGAATGCTAAGTCATTTTTATGTTTGTACTTTCCTTTTCCATTTTAATTTTACACTGCCACATGGCACACATGCTAAAAATGTATCTCCGTAACCTGCAGTATAGCAAACTTTTCACAAAACGCTAAAATCCCATATTTTATAGACTGTCCTTTCCCAGGATGCTCCCATGCATTTTCTGGATACAAAATTAGATCATCTCACAACTGCCCCATTAGAAAGGCATGGCTACTCCTGCATTGGCAAATAGGGAACATCAGAAGCACTGGAAGGGAAAGGTCACACCAAAGTCAGTGGCAACAGCCACTTTGGAGACTCTGAGAGCTTGGTTTTCCAATTTCTGCTACTTCTCACTTGCTCTTCATTTATCTCTCTTTTTGCTCTGGCAGCAAGGGATGTGGCCAGTGAGGAGAACTGACCTCATCTCCTGTACTTGGCTCAACTCTGACACGCTGTTCTCCCACACTCTTGCCCTGTTTTCTCCGCCATCGGCCGGCCAGCTCTCGCCAGGGGCCGAGCCAAGAGGAGCCCACTGCAGGCGCCCTTGTGGCCGCCTCCGGGTTGGGGACCGAAGCCTGCTCCTGCCGGATAGCACGGCCGGTGGGGCTTCGAGGGGGCACACTTAAGATCAAAATCAATGTCCAGATTGTATAAATACGCCAAGAGAAAAAGCCGGGTCAGGTATAGGGTTCACAACTGGCAATGACCCCAGGGCTCCACAGATAGGTCTGAGGAAGGTGAGCTGATAGAAGCACAACGTCTGCCTATAGTGTCATTGGTGCGGTCACAGCACACAGTGGCGGCACTTCTTGTTGATTTTGTTGTTTTTAAGTAGATCCAGGGGCCGTGTGCCCAACACCACCACAGCTCTGAGAGGTGACTTCCTTCGGTGGGAAGACATCAGCGACTAAAAGGGATCAGGGGAGGGCAGACCCAGTTTCCAGGAGACTTATTAACAATCGGAAGAGAAAACACTTCCTGGTGGTTGTCCCGATAACAACAGCAGCACTAGTAACAGTAATGACAATGGCAAAAATAATGGCACAATAAACCCTGACTCCACCAGGCGACCAACCATCCCCCTGCCCCCACCGCAGGTGTTCTGCTGCCAGCCTTCTCACTCCGCCCGGTCTCCGCAGAAAAAAAGGCTCTGGCGCTGCCTCCCGGCTGCCCTCCAGGTTCCAGCGCCACCCCCCCCCGCCCCCGCCCCCGCCCCCGAGGTGGATAGCCAGGCCGAGTCTCCAGCTTCAGCCTAAGTCCAGCCCACAGTCTGTCCGGTTGCTAAGGGCGGGCTTGGACTGCGCGGTCGCGTTTCTTTTACAAATCTGCAACTTTCAACCTATCCGACCTCCCAGCCGCCCCCCTCACCCCAGCTCTCACCCCTCGGCAACCACAGCGAGCAAAACCCAAACACCCCGCGCGCGTAATTCAGAGCTTTCCCTTGGGAGTGCCAGGGCCCGGAGACAGGAAATCCGGGGAGTTGGCGATGTCCGGCAGGTGGCGGGGACCCGAGTCACCATCGCATTCTCCTCCTACGGCTGGGCTCCAGCGGGAGCGCGGCGAGAGGCACCGGCTGCGATCGGCCCCGCAAGCGCCCCAGCCTCCCCGAGCCTTGGTTTCCAGTCCCCCTTCCCCGTGCGCATCCCGTGTTGGGGACGCAGCCAGCCCTCCTCGCCCATCCGCAGCCAGAGGGAGGCGCCGCAGCCCTCGGGGCAAATGAGGGCGAAGCCGGGGCCGAGCGTCTCCGCGAGCCGCGCTCTTGGGTCCCCCGTCCCCGTGCCCCGGCGCGCGCAGCCGCCACCGCGAGCGCGCCGTGTCCTCCGTCTGCCCCGCTGCGCCCCAGCTCCCTGCTTCCCGAAAACACCTCCTCAGTCCGGGCAGCTCCTTCACGTCCCCTTCCCCCGAAGTCCGAGGAAGTCCAACTCCGACCCGCCCGCAGGCTTGCGGCGGCGGCTGGTACCCGCGGGAAGAGCAAGACGCGGTGCGGGACCGGGCGCAGCGCCGGGGGGCGGCTGCCCGGGGCCAGCGGGCTCTGGGCGCCCTGCGCTCGAGCCGCTTCCGGAGCCTGGGGACAACGCGAGGGGTCCCACCCGAGCACCGCGCTTTACCTGGCACGGCCGGCGACTCTCCGGGGACGTTCGGTCCAGACTCCTTCGGGGCGGGCGTCCAGCTCACATCGCTGCCAACCTCTCCGGGCGGCCGGTGCCCCGCTGGGTCCCTTCGCCCCGGCTTGCGACGTGCCCCCGCCCCCCCACCCCCCTACCCCCTCTATCAAAAGTGTCACAGCTTTTCTGCCTTCAGAGCTTTCGCAAAGTCTCTGCGCGGTCGCCCGGAGTTGGGCGGCAATGCCAGGCGCGCCAACCCAGCCAATGCCCTACCCCGCCCTCCCGAGGCCCCCTGCGCTCTGCCGGCCGGGGAGAAGAGCCGCCTCGTCGCGGTCACGGTCACCGTCCCCGGAGCGCGGCGCGCGGTCCGCCTCCCCTCACTCGCGCCTTCCTTAGCCCGAGTGGCTGCCTCCTGCCTGTGCCTCGGGTCCTCATTCCCCTGCTCATGAATATTCTGACAGAGGCTAATGCCGGGGAAGTAAATTGAATTAGCCAATTGGTGCCAGGATTGTGCGCTCCTTCCTTCTGAGGAGCTGTCTGGAACCCCACCAGATGAAAGCAATTAGAGTCCGGTTGGCACCCTGTGGTTTAGAGCAGTGAGGGGCAAAATGGGTTAATTCTTTAAATGCAGTTTAGATACCACATTTAAATGTTTGAACTCCTCTATTGGCTGAGAGAGTAAGGAAATGTTGCGAGGAAGGAGGAGGAGAGGAGGTAGGTAGTCCTGTGGGGAAGTGGGGGGTGGCGGGGGGAGGTGTGTGCGGGATGTATCTACCCCCAAACTCCCCCCGGAAGTTGAAGTGACTTATTCTGCGTAGATTATGGACTCCAGAAGAGAGAACAGGAAGATAGGCAAACAGGATCAGAAAGGGATGACTAGCAACCCAGATTTAACCTTGACCTTGAGGATGCAACAGACATAATTTTCAGGAGGAGGAGTGAGGAGACATGGCAGAGGAAGAGGAAAACCTGTATCATTTACTTTTAAGAATTTCTCCAAATGCTCTCATTTTCTCCCTTGGTCCTCATAGCAAAGCCACAGAGTTAGAAGTCTTCCAGTGAAGTAGAGATATGACAGAGTTCCCCTAAAGGCCAGTAGTTTCAAAGAAGGAAGCGGAGACCACCCTGAGGTGACGAGAGCCTTCTGAATCACACAGGAACTGTGATGAGACCATTCCAGAAGGCAACTTCTGCCTGTTGTCCAAACTTCTTGGTTCTGGGGTCAAACAGGCAAGGTTGATGGGAGGGAGAGTCGACCTCAGTCGTCCTGTCTGCAGTCCTGGAATATCAAGTTCTTCACAAGTTACCGACTACAATTTAGATTTAGCCAGCAGGTAGAGGGGGCAGTCTCTCTCTGCAACATCTCTCTCTTGTTAACAGTCTTCAAATGTGGTGCTTTTAGGATTTCTTACTCCGTCACTGGCTTTCTAAGTGCAGAAACTTATTTTGATTGAGTGGTGAGTAACTGCTTTACTTGGACTTGCGGCCAAATGATCCCTGAGTATAAACGACTGATAGAAGTGTGTGTACAAGTAACTGATAAAATCCCGAATGTGCTCCGGTAGAAGTAAATACCCTGCGTAAGGCAAGTAGGCCGTATTTAATTAGGTCTCAGCAAGGCCTAGAATTGGAACTCACATTGTAACAGCAATTATTATTACAGCAGCCGGTGTTTATTGAGTAGGGGTTATGTGACAGACGTGCATGGCGTGAGTCATCTCATTTAATCTTTCCAACTACTCTGTTCAGTGTAAACTATTGTTTTCCCATTTTAATAGATGAGGAAGGCGGCCCAGAAAGGTAAGTAGTACGTCCAGGTCACCTAGCTTATAAGTGGGGAACATGAACTTGGATTCAACGCGACCAGAGTCTTTAGGTCCCCAGTAGCTTATATTACATTCTTATCTAAGAAGAGAGCTGGTGTGTTGCTGTTTTGTTGAAGTGATTTCTCCTTGGTGATAAATGCCTTACCAATATTTAGAGAAAAACAAAACAAAACCCAGGTTCTTTGGTGGAGCGAGGGATGGTGGACGGTTGGTTTAGCGTGTTACCTTGTTTGGGCCACAGGGTTCCTGAATGTTTGGTCAGTGTGATCCTGGGTATTTCTGTGAGGGTGTTTTGGAGGAAATTAACATTTAAATGGGTAGACTACATGAAACTGATTGCTCTTCCCAGTGTGGGTGGGTCCTAGCTAACCAGTTGAAGACCTGCATAGAATAAAAAAGCTGACCCTCCTTTGAATAAGAGAATCCTCCTGCCTGATGGCCTTGGAACTAGGACCTCAGTTCTGCTGGTTTTGGATTTGCCTCCATAACTGCATGAACCAATTCCTTATTATTTGTTGGTGCTATTTCTCCGGGGCGCCCTGACTAATACAGACGGATGCGTTCAGCAAATACTCCTGTTTTTGACTTTTTTGTGAATGTCTGAGTCTTTCCATCTCCCAACACCTACTGCACAGTATACAATAAATATACATTTTATTTTACTTAAGATTTTCTGGAACTATTATTAATGAAGGAGGAACAATTATATAGATATAGTTTTTATATAAAACATATAATTCTGTGTTATATAATATAGAATTTATATACACAATGTTTTATATTTCACATATAAATATAAGTCTATAATATTTTTATATATTTGTATAGAAAATATTTTAAATAAAATCAACAATGGGCCGTAATAGGTTTGCTGAAAGCAAAGTTTATAGATATATGAGGGGAGACATTTTAATATAATATTAAGAGTAAAAATAATCAAGCTAAATCTCTGAGTTCAACAGTTGTTGAGTACCTATTCAATGCAAGGCATATTTCTATTCAAACATTTTTCTGTTGAAGTTCACAGTTAAATCAGTTAAAACAGTTGAGGGTCTGCCATATTTTATGCTCTGAAACTTTGGGCAGTTTATAATCCTTTGTTAAAAAAAGTATATGCTGCTTTATCCGTGTATTAAGTATTTAAGGTCAGCTCCGTAGCGACCTGCCCCTTACAGTGCTCTGTTAGATCTTGCATCTGTGGAGAGTATCCTCTTAGGATTTAGAGACAACACATCCCAGAAAAGCCTTCAGATGTTGGAATGTTTATTAATATGAATACGTTAACATGATTTTAGGGCCCATAAAATGCTGTCAGGATGAGTGCTTTCCATATGTCCCCAGGGTTTCAGGGGACAGTGTTGAGGGAGGACCACCCCAGTCTGGGAGCGTGGCACAGTCGTGGGCAAGCCATTCGCCTCTTGAGCTAACCGAGTTAGCACCTCTGCAAAGTGGAAATAATAATACTGTATGAACTGGGTGCTCAGCGATTTACAGGTGCTCTCCCAAATGCTGTCTCAACCCGTCCTCCCAGTAACTCCGTCCTCCTTGTGACGTCAGCGTCGGTGCCCATATTTAATTGGCAAGAGCTCTCAAGCTCACAGAGATTCAGTATCACTCTGAGCTTCTCCTAGAAACAGAATGGGGACTTGGATCCAGTGACAAAGTCACCTTCTCAGTGTAGTCATCTTTGATATCTCCTCTGTCCAGCCGCCCTCCCCCACCATAAACACACACACTTTTTTTTTTTCGCGTAGAAATACAATCCTCTCCTTTGTGCTCTCCGAGGACGTCTAAGATGTACAAAGAAATAATTAGAACACAATGTGTTGTCTCTACTGCTAACCAAAAGCAACCTGAAATCAGGAGCCTTGTCTTAATCACTTTAGTATCCCCAAATTTAGCTTAGCGGGAGGCACTCAGAAAGCCCACCAACACTAATTCTGCGCCCTTCAGAAAATGTGTCCCATTGACTTTCCTGGGCTATTAAGATTAAATGGAATAGTTGGCAGGCACTATGGAAATTTAAAAATACCGTGTAATGATATTATTATTATTGTTCAAAAGTAGACTCAGAGATAAATATAGTAACTTTAGCCTTGACCTCTGGCTGATAAATTCTATGGGTGAGAAAGCAGTTTGATCATTTTTATGTCAGCTACTGTTATTTAGGACATGGATGGATAACACTTGCTCAAATTATAATCATCTGGTTAATAGTAGTACTAAACTGGCCCATTAAGCAAGAAGGTATTAGTCTGGGAGAGGTGAGTGAGTGAGTGAGTGTGTGTGTGTGTGTGTGTGTGTGTGTGTGTGTGTGTGATCTTTCTGCAGTTTAAGGGTGTTTTCTGTGAATGAGCAGCTTCAACTGCTAGTGTAGCCGTATTTCTCTAAGGAAGGGATCTGCTTTTTCCTATGGGATAATCTTTATGAAGGGCTCCCAAGGTCACAGAGCTAATGACGGGAGCGGGGGTGTTTGACCCTTGCTCAGGGTTATTTTGACCCTTGTTTAATGTTATTTTTGCTACCCCACGCTGACCCTGATTGGCAGGCACTGCCCATCCGGTGTGGTTTATGGTTTTACAATTCAGATGAGTGATAAGCAGCTCAATACCTTGTTATAATTAGTCTCCTGAGTCAGCTAATACCCTTCCAGTGCAATGCCATGATCTAGATTATCCGATTTACCCATTCAAGGTAGTTTTTGGATTTGTAATGATAATTACTTAGTAGAACTGAGGACAGTGACACATTAAAAATACTTCCATGGACGGGCACCTGGTTGGCTCAGTCGGTTAAGCATCTGACCCTTGGTTTCAGCTCAGGTCATGATCTTTAAGTTTGTTGGTTCGAGCCCCACATGGGGCTCCATGCTGATAGTGCAGAGCCTGCTTGGGATTCTCTCTCTTCTTCTTTGTCTGCCCCTCCCCCACTCATTCTCTCTTCCTCTCTTTCTCTCTAAATAATAAATAAATAAACTTAAATTAAAAAAAATTCAAGAACACTTTCATGACTTCATAGCCTGTCTTACCTTAAGTATTCATTACAGAACAGTTGTTATATTAAAAACATTCACAAAATTAACAATTCCTGTCAACTTCCAGGTTCTTTACTCTCTGTAACATTGATGTATGAGTCAGATGTTTCTATACTGATTTTACTGAGACCATGTGCAATTCTGTGTTTCTGTTGTTTTTGTGTAACAGATACCGGTATTATGTCCTTTGAATTTATAGGTTAATCAGTGACTTTCAGTCATTCTTAAATGGAATTGGTTCCCTCATGGTTGATGTCTGTCAGTTCCTGTCTGTTTCACTGTGTCCGTGACTACGGTGCAGGAAAACACAGCCCACCAGCGTCACCTTCAGGGAGAATGAGCTGTAGAAACATTCGGTGCTTATGACAACACCCCCGAAGTTGACGCTGCTGATCCATTCGGCTGAATCTGACAAAGCTGAATAGAGTCTCCTTGCTGTGGACAAGGTGCCGCGAGTTACTGTAGGTGTCTCAAAGAGAAAGCAAACCAGTGACTGCTCTCAAGGAGTTTATAATCTGGGAGAAGGGCGTTGATATTTAGCAAAGTAGAAGATCAAGGGCAGAAATGCACAGTCTCTATTAAGGGATAAAAAATGAAGTGCTGCGGGACGCCCAATCAGGGATTATTTTCTTCAGTGGAGACAGAAGAATGCTCAATGGGAGTGATGGCTGGCGGGGTTCTGAAGACTGGACATTACTTGGACATGGGAGGAGGAGCAGGGGGCCGTCGGTGGTCAGAGGGAGAGGCCTGAGAAAGCGCAGGCGCGTCTGGGGCCTGCTGGGCCCGCAGTCAGCCCAAGCACACACACGGTATTAAAGGGAGATGCGACTAGAAGGTTGGTGGAGTCCAGAAGGCCTCGGACGCCGTGCGGAGAGATGCAGATGTCACAGCAGAGGCAAGGAGGAAGGTGTTGCTTTGGAGCTGGAGAGTGACACAACTGCAGCTGTGTTTATATTTCAGTGTGGAGTGCGGGGCGGGGCGGGGGGTGGGGGGCGGGAGGCTGGTAGCTGGGGGACCGGCCGGGAGGCTGCGGTTGCGGTAGCTGAAGCAAGATGTGCTAATGGCCTGAGCCAGGGATGTGCGGCAGGACCTGAGAGGGAACGAGAGGTAGAAAAGCATCATGGCAGGAGCGTCGACATTACATTGGAATGATGTCTTTTTTCTGCCTGTCCTGGATGTTTCTTTCTTTCTTTTTAAAAAAAAGTTTACTTATTTATTTTGAGAGAGAGAGAAAGCGAGCTCGTGTATGCATGAGTACGGGAGGGGCAGAGGGGCAGGGAGAGACAGAATCCCAAGCCGGCTTGGTGCTGTCAGTGCAGAGCTTGACGGGGGCCTCAGTCTCACAGACTGTGAGATCATGACCTGAGCTCAAGTCAAGACGGATGCTTAACCGACTGAACCACCCAGGCACCTCTGTTCTTTCTGGATGTTTCTTAACAACCTTCCCTTTCTCTCTCTCTCTCATACATGCACACACACATGCACATGCACACGCATGTACAAATGTGACACCATGCAGTGATCTCTTTGAGAGTGCAGTTTGCATTTTTCTCTTTGTGTCTCGGTACCTAGCACAGTGCCAGGCATTTTGTTGGCACTAGACACTTGTTTGCTGAATGGAATAAAAACAATTGATGTGGGGCATCAGAGAAAAAGAGGAATTGCAAAATATTGACTCTCGCTTGTGCTGGGGTTTGGTAGGCAGACTATGAAAGTTCTCCTACGTCCCCTATTAATTGGCTTTGGAACAAAGACCATGTCTGGGGTTGAAGAGGACATTGGTCATGAAATGTCTGAGAATATGAAAAAATCTGGCGCAGCTGATGGCGGGTGCAGTTGGAAAACCTCATGGCGAGAACACATCTCCGCCCTGAGGGCTGAGCAAAACTCGCATGAACTTCAGGGCGTTTTATTGAGGTTTCCTTCTAACTCTAGAGATGGGGTGCTGGGCATGGTCCCTCCAAGGTGTTCTGGTTCCCATCCTCAGAACCCTTAATTGTGTTAGTTTGCATGGCAAAGTGGAACTCAGGGTGCTAATCTATGAGGGGGCTTAGCCTGGATTATCCAAGGGGCTCAGTGTAATCAAAAGGGCCCTTAAAAATTTTAAAGGCAGACAAAAACGGCAGAAGCAGAGTAACGTGACGTGAGGGCTTTACTGACGTGAGGGCTGGCTTTGAAGATGATGGAAGGGGCCAAAGCATGAGAGTAGCTTCTAGAAGCTAGAAAAGGCAAGGAAACATTCTCCCTGGAGCCTCCAGAGGGGAACACAGCTCTGTTAACACCCTGATTTTATCCCAGTGGGACTCACGCCGGACCTCTGCCCTACAGACTTGTGAGGTCCTGAATCGGTGGTGTTTGAAGCCACTAAACATGCAGTAATTTGTTGTAACAGCGATGGAAGACTCATCCAGAAGGAGAACTAGCATGCTTACACTTTTGGATGTATTGTCATATTTTAGGTACCTGATGCTCTGACTCCACAAGCTGTGTCCTGTGTGGTACCTTAAATCCAACCATAGAAGTGTGTTTTGTTCTAAAATTCAAATCTTGGTCTGAATGTGTGTGACAGCGTGTGTGGTGTGGAGTCAGAGTGTGTGTGCTTTGATCACGTCACACTGTATGCAGTGAGGAGGCTGGTGGTTGTGACTGAAGCCTCCTGTGCAGTCCCTCAGACAGAAGTCACACATGTGACGCCAGTGCCCAGTGTTGTGGGAAACGGTGTGAGCGCTCAAAAATCACAGTGCGTGTTTGTAACCTTGTCTGAGTCACCCTGTTTGTGCTTTGCTGAAATAAGACAATCAGGTTTACATTTTCATTTTTATAATTCATTTTTAAAACGGCATGTCTTTTTGAAAGAATGCATTTAAATATTTTTTTACACTCGTTATTTGTATTACAGACGTTATCTGAGATGATTAATAATTCAAAAATGAAAGTCACATAATATACTTCATATACAAATATAAGTAACTGAGTGGAGATTTCTGTGTTTTAGCAACGTGTGGGTTTGGCGTATTATTTTTGTTTTGATGCTTTGTCAAATAATAGAGTAAATGGCAGAAAAAATGCTTGAAATATATTCACTGTTAAATTCGCTTGTACACTGAGCATGATGCATATGCATAATAATCACTTCTTACTCATAACAAATCCTTTAAAAGCTGGGCAAGGTGCATGTTATTTAAAAATACGCTAATTCCTAAAATTAGCATGGACTATAAATTAAATTTTGAGCCTCTGGAAAGTAAGTCCTCACATACAGATAGATTGCTGTGAATTTTGATATTTAACTAACCAAATGTTAAGAGAACATAAAGCAGCCTAAAAATAAAGTATAAAATAGGATGACTAATTTTATGTGAAGAGGTTTTACAGACGAAGGAAACTCAATTTTCAAGTCCCTTTATAAGTAAAGACTATTTGTTATTCTTGACATTATTCTGAAATCCTTATGTGACAAATAATTGCAAGAAACGGCTCTAAATATGCTTATTGATAACTTAGGTCGCGGCAAAGTTGTAGATGATTTAAATGAGACGACTAGTGCTGTATTACACTGGAAAATTAATAGCCACTAATTACATATTTTTCTTTCATTAAAAAGCATTAAGAGGGGCGCCTGGGTGGCTCAGTCAGTTAAGCATCCAACTTCAGCTCAGGTCATGATCTCACGGTTCATGGGTTCGAGCCCCATGTCAGGCTCTGTGCTGACAGCTCGGAGCCGGGAGCCTGCTTCGGATTCTGTGTCTGCCTCGCTCTCTGCCCCTCCCTGGCTAATGCTCTGTCGCTCTTTCTCTCTCTCAAAAATAAACAGGAGGAGGAAAAAAGCATTAGGCAAGCACAGGCGGGGAGAGTGTGATGGCTTTGAGGGCGCCCAGGGAGTCTTACCTCCTGTACTTGAGTCTCTGCTCTGCTACTACCCAGTGGCCAGGAGCAAATTATTCAATCTTGTTGTGCCTCCATTTCATCATCTGTAAAGTGGGTGTAAACAGTGCTACCTGCCTCTTCGGGTTCTGATGGGGATTGAATGAGGGAACCTGTGACAGTTGTTTAGCACATGGGAAGCAACATTAGAGCTTACCCTCTGTTATTAGTAAGAGTTATAAACATCCATGTGTTTTTGTGCTTTTTAATGTCATCCTCGTCCAGAAAGGAGATCGAAATATTTCCTTTAATATAGCTTGTACCATTGTTAAAATAATAAAATCACAGCATTTTTTGACTATCAGGGATCTTAGACACGGTCAAATCTAGCCCTCTCCTTTTGTTATTGAAGAAGCTGAGGTGAAGAGCATCAGAGGAATTTGTCCAAAGTCACACCATTTTTTCTCTCCATGTTCATAGACGGTGTTTGCTCCTTTTTGTGTGGATTCATGAAACAAATCAACTTTGCAGAACCAGTTAGTCTGATCTGACTGTTGCTAGGGGGAGCAAACTTTGTTAGCGTGGGGCGCCCAGAGTGGGGAGAGACAAAATCATGGAGATTGAAATGTTTTTCACGCAAGGGTGATATGCATGGAACCATTCCACTGAGAATATCTGGAATGGGAATATTTCCTTTTTTTTTTTTTACAGGGAAAGTGGGGTCATGAATTTATCCATGTTTCTACACATTGAATGGACCCCGGAATGTTCTTCATTTCTGTTGCTTGCATTTTCTCATCTATAAATCTGGCATCTGATCAAACTAACTCCCAGGGTGGTCAGGAGCTCAAAACAGAGTCAGCTGTGAGAGATACAGGAGCCAAAATTTGCAGATGTGACTTTGGTTATGAAAGTGGTCTAAGATGCAGATGAGGACAGTTAGTTAGAGCGAGGGGCAGGTGTGATTCTTACAGCCTCTTGGGGTCAGTAATCAGCACAAGTACCCTGTTTAGTGATGGAGGAGTTTGGATGTGACTTTTCAACCTGATTAGAGTCCACTGCAGTATGAACTTGGAAGAGGGCAGAGACAGCGAAATGTGGAAGAGCTGGGTGAGGATGAAGAAGGTTCAGGAACAAGAGACCAAGGAGGGGAAAGGAAGCGAATGATGTCTGTTTTGCCTTTCACACAGTTCACCTGTAGTAGGAGGGAAATAAACAGAGAAGTAAAGGAAGTCTAGGAAGTCTGTCAGAGAAGCAGGAGCGCCGTAAAGGTGCTGTCCTAAATGTGTTCACTGCGAGGACTCGTTTTCCAGGAGACAGGGACACAAGAGACCGTTAGGTGGTTGGACAGCCAGACTTTCAGTTCAGTTAGGGTCTACGGGACGGAAATAGTTTTCAGTAAACCAGATTCTTCCCTATAAGAAGCTTGATGCGAAGCTGCCGATCAGTAGAGCAAATGGATTTATTTTGGAAATCTGATGGGAGAGCAAGGTACAGGACCCCTCGAAGGAGTCTGTCTAGTTTTACTTAGCATGTGGGGGACTGAAGATGCTCACCATTCTTTCCAGAAATAAAACAGTGGGACCGAAGCCATCAGGGCTTCTTTGGGGATGGTGATATTTTTGGAAAAGAAGAAGGCATATTTGGGGATATAGAACCATGCCCTGGGGAACATGGAGTTAAACCACATTTTAGGAATTGTTTTTTCCCCCCAAAGTACAAAGGACTGTATAGTTCGTGTATGGAGGAGCTGCCGCAGCTGACACCGCCAATAATCCAGTATTTACGGCCATTTACTGTGGGCCAGCATTTGCATTTATTACATCATTGAAACTGCATCGCCACTGGTGAAGGTGGCGGCTGTTCTATCCCCACAGATGACCGTAGAGAGGCTTCGGGAGGGTAACAGTATACCAGAGTCCAGAGACAAACAGATTACAGGTACCGTGTAAGAAACTATTCCAGTAAATGTGCTGTTAGAGGAAGCCTTTCAGGTGTGGAGAACAAGGGCACAGCAACGATCTCTCCATACAGATGGTGCAGCATCTTTGTGAGGAAGACGGAGGACGGGTCTGATGGGGGCAGCTCTGAAGGAGTCCGGGGAGCACAGCGCTGGTATTGAGTCAAGCGCGCCACCTAGAGGTGGAAGATGGGATAGCACGAAGGGCCACAGAAAATGGCGGGGCGGGGGGCGAACTTGATGTCCTGAGGGAAGAGAGGGTAGTGAAAGGCAGGCGCGTGCCACACACACATCAACTGATGAGCTGCCAACGACAGTGTGGTCAGGAGAGCTCCTGCTCAACAAAGGAGATGATAGTTGATTGCTGACAGGTCTGCGGTGGAAGGAAGGAAAGGAGGGGCCTTTGGCAGGCATGAACTGGAGAGACTCAAGACGTACAAGTGATTAATCTGTAGAACATGGGACACAAACTATGAGAGACTATTGAATACTGAAAACGAACGGAGGACTGAAGGGGGAGAGGGGGAAGGGGGTGATGGTCATGGAGGGAGGGCACTTGTGGGGAAAAGCACTGGGTGTTGTATGGAAATCAATTTGACAATAAACTATTAAAAACAAAGAACATGGGACCCTAATCCCAAGGTGAGAACACAAGAGAAGAGAAATAGGATTTGCCCTGGAGGAAATAGGAGAGGGAAGAAGCCTTGGGAACCTGAGAAAAGTCACCCGTGCCTTCATACAATGTGGGTAAAGCACTTAAACTCAGGTGGGAAGTCTTGGGAGGGGCTCCCGGAGGCGGCGGTGGGCGGTGCCAGGCAAAGGTGTGGAATAAGGACAGGGTTCAAGACCGGCATTCCTGCGGATTAAGAAGTTAGATGTGTGGTTTTATAACACTTGTCAGTAGGATTAAGTCTGTGGTTAGGGATGGGCTGGTTAGGTTCAGGGTTAGGGTTAAATCAATGATTGTTCTAAAGTTGTGTGAAGTGAAATCTGGGGTGGAGGTCACATGATAACCTCCGCCAAGGAAGAAAAAGGTCAGGTTTGTAAGTGTATTGAATAAAGAACTGTATCTGGGGGGGTGAGGGGGGAAACGTGATAGAATTGAAAATAAACAAAGAGTGACCAATGGAGGTGACAGTTTAGTCAATGTGGGAATATAGATTGAAATCTCTCTGTCTTTCTCTCTCTCTTTCTCTGCACATGCGCACACTCACAGCCACAACAATAATAGTTCGTGTTGACTGAGGGCCTGCAATGCTTCAGGAGCTGGCTTAACAGTGTCGCATGCCCTGACTCATGTCGTCCTCCTGGTCACCCTACAGGGGCAGCCGCCATGATCCTTTATGAGAAAAGGGCACCAAAGCCAGAGGGTGAAGTCGCAGCCCAGGGCTCCACGGGGAGTAAGAGGTAAACAGGAATTTTCACACCAGGGTCTGATGCCAGAGCCGATGCCCTTTACCGCTGCCATGTACCGCTTTTCCGTGCCCACCTCTGTGCTCGTTACAGGCCAGAAGGTGTCACCAAGATGATGCATGAGCCCTTGAAATCGACACGTGTGTGTAGCACAGAAGTATAAATGCGACTGCATGGTGAGCGGTGCTCCTTTTGGTCCTGTCTTATTTTGGGCTGTATTTGCAGGGTGATTTTATTAGTTATCAATAGCCACACAGCAAATGATCCCAAACTTAGTAGCTTAAAACAACATATATGTATGATTTCAGGGTCGTTTTTTTCTTTTCTTTTGGTGCATCAGAGAGCCAGAAACAATAGAGCTGGTGGTTCTGGTTCAGAGTCTCTCCAGAGGTGAGAGGCTGTTGGCGGGGCAGCAGTCACCGCAAGGCACAGCAGTCGCGGGGGTGGGGGTGGGGTGGGGGGTGTGGGGATGAGGGGTGGTTATTTGTTTGTAAATACACTTCCAGTGGCTACTGGCAGGCTTTGCTAAGTCACCACATGGGCCACCCCACAGGCTTCCTAACGTGGCAACCAGCTTCTCTTTCTCTAAGACTTTGTCACGACATGGCGGCCGACTTGCACCAGAGCGAGTGCCCCAGATGGAAGTGGCAGTCTTCTAATAAACTCCCCTCCCTGACTTTTGCTGTGTTCTTTTAGTTGGAAACAAGCCGCTGCACTGGGCCCCCACACTTAAGTGAGAGAATCATACAGGGCTTGAACATCACGAGCTGGGATCATTCGGGAACATCATGGCTGCCATCATTACCATACCCTTTCCTCCTCTTTCTGTATCTCCAGCTCCACTCTCCTCTTTTTCTCTTCTTACATTGATGGTGGCCTTTAGGCTCCGTTAATAACTTCCCTTTTTCTACTCACCCCGTTGCTCTGTCCTTATGTGTCTTTTCCCCCCTAAACTTTGTCCGCTTCCTTGTCAGTTTTTTATATTCCCATGGCTTCAAAAATATCCTGGACTCCTTTTATGTCTCTCTCTGACCTCAGTCTTGAGCCCCTACCTGATTTGGAAGGGGACACTAACTACCTCCATTTCAACCTCAGTCTGTACTTTCTAATTGATGAATTTCATATTTCCAGCTTATCTCTTAACTCAGGTAAAAGGCCCTGGGAGGTGGGGTGGGGTGGGGGGCATCCCCTGATGGGAACAGAAACTAGCCCCTCAAGCAGTAAGATCTGTCTTAAGCCTGCAAGACCCTGCATGACTGACCCCAGGACAGTGTTGGACTTGATCTTTACTGCTCACCTGCACACACCCACCAACCTTTGTCCCACATTTTCCTTAATGAATCTGGAAGTATTTTCAGCACTTTGGAGACCATAGTTGAGATGCTTGTCCACTGTCTTTCTGCTGTTAGTGTCACAGAATTGAATTCCTTTCTTGTTTTACCACCCCTGGTTTCTCTGTCTTTGCATTCTGTCGTGGCAAGTGGCCAAACCTGGTCAGTTTGGGACCCCCGGAGCCGGGGTTGCAAAGTTGTTAGGATACTTTCATTGCAAAGTTGTTAGGATGAAATGAGATAACATAAACTGTGGGTTTTCCACAAATGGGGGTCATGGTTGCTAATAGTCTGGCTGCATAATTGGCTTTATCTTTGTTCAGATAATTCACACATGTAGTTCCCTAACTGCATTATTTTCTACTCTTCTTTGATTTTGAACATGATTTTTTTCTTTCTGCTTGGGGTGCTCTCTTTCACTTTACCACTTGCTCTGTGGCTTATTGAATTGGAAAATGGGGTCCCCCTTCAACACTTGACTTTTCTCTTCTGTTGGGACCTCTTGGATCACTTCCCACCAATGGAAACCTCTCGTACCTACCTTTATGGTGATACATGCTTCCTTGGATGCATTTGTTCCTTTGCACACCTAGCTTCCTAATGTTGAAACTGTGAGTGTGGAGAGTCGTGTCTGTAAGTCCCAAATGCCTAGTGCAGTCTCATAGTGTAAGCTCCGGCATTGGCTTTTCTTTGGGCAATGCAAGTGCCCAACTTAAGCATTGATTGCTAAGGCATCCACTTCAAAGAGGGCCATCTTGAATAAACACATTGCCAGTGACCTGAGCAGATGAAGAGCCAGGCCAACAGTGTCCCCCCTGCCCCCCCCCCCCGCTTTGTTTTAGAGATCTTGGTTGATTTTGATTAACTACTGGGCCTCTGGTGGTGGTGGTAGGTTTTTTTTTTTTTTTTTTTTCTGGCGCTTTAAATTCTCACTCTTACATTAAAAAATATTTTTTTAAAACATTTATTTATTTTTGGGAGAGAGAGAGACAGAGTGTGAGCAGGGGAGGGGCAGAGAAAGATGGAGACATGGAATCCCAAGCAGGCTCTAGGCTCTGAGCTGTCATCACAGAGCCTCATGTGGCGCTCGAACTCATGGACCCTGAGATCATGGTCTGAGCCGAAGTCAGAGGCCCAACCGATTGAGCCACCCAGATGCCCCTTCCACACTTACATTTTTAAATTCACCAATAAAGAGTGAGCCCAAGAAACCGTAGGTCCTACCCTCAATTCTAGTAAAAGCAGAATCCTAGGCCCGTGTACTCTCTCTCCCTGTGACCTTGCTGTGTGGCCTCAGGTGTGCTGTGTGATTTCCAGGTCCTGCAAGTAATAAACCTTTATTTTTTCAAAGTTTCTTCATGGATATTGCTGAAGGGTATCTAGCAAGCATAAGAAGAACCACAAGGGCCAGTCCAACCACACACTGATAATTGATAGGCTGAGACCAGCATAGAACAACTATGTTCTAGGTGGAGATAGTAAGTAAATATTATTTGGAAAACATTTCATAACATCTGAGTGACCATTGCTTTTCCCTTATAATTTTAAGGGAATAGCCACGTTTATTTGTGGAATTTGGAAAATGTAGCTAGTTTTACCGTAATAGAGGAACAAATACATTTTAGAATATGTTGAAATAAAAAATATATAAACCAAAGCTCCATCTACAAAGGTTGTGAAAGGGCAGAACATGTAATGAAGGAGGAGAGAGTGCTAGCTCGACAAAGAGCTGAAACTAAAGGCGTTCAGAAAGGCACCTATTTGTATAGGAAAACAGTGAAGAAATCAGAGCATGAATAACAGGAGTCAAAGAACAAATAAAGGAAGAACTTCTGTATTGGATGAAGTTGATAGAAGTCAAGCAATGGCAATCCATCTGATTTGCAAGAAAAAAATGGGCGCTTGACTGCAGAGCACCAATAGATTAAATGGTGCTGAAAGAGATAATGTGAATAATGAAGTACTTTTTACGAACTGCTTCCAGAGCAGGAAGAGCTACATTCTGAGATTAGTGGATGTGGAGCAATGACAGAATTAAGACCAAAGAAGCAAAGAAGTTAATGGCAAAGAAACCCTCTAACTCCAAGAATCAGAAAGAGGAGAATCTTCATGGGAGGAGGGATGGATTCTTCATGGGAGGAGGGCTGGCTGAGCCTTGTCCTGACTCAGTACCTTGTGAGGCATCTGCTCCTTGGGATTCCCCTGGTCATCTCACTCTTCTCACTGGTTACACCCAGTGCCCTTCATAAAGTCAAGCCCAGATACTCCAGGCTTGGAAGACGGACATTATCAGCAAGAGAGAACATAAGCGGGTCTTATTGTATAAAGGTGTGTGTGTGTGTGTGTGTGTGTGTGTGTGTGTGTTTTAAAGGAAGCCAGTCAGTTTTCTGCTGAAACAGTTCTACAGGGGCGCCTGGTGGCTCAGTCAGTTAAGTATCCGACTTCAGCTCAGATCATGTTCCCATGGTTCGTGGGTTTGAGCCCCATGACAGGCTCTGTGCTGACAGCTCAGAGCCTAGAGCCTGCTTCAGATTCTGTGTCTCCTTTCTCTGCCCCACCCCTGCTTTCTCTCTCTCTCTCTCTCTCTCTCTCAAAAATAAGTAAACATTAAAAAAATTAAAGCAGTTCTACAAAGAATGTTACTGATAGTAATTTTTGAAATCTCATTTACTGACAGCTCAGAGTTAGCAACGTTATCAAGTTCTTAGGGATGGCAAACAATTCCAACCTTGATGGCTTCTCTCTGCATTTTTGAAGCCTGAGTGGACAGATGTTCACAGCTCTTCATGGCCCCTGGGAGACAAGTGAGATGACTGGTAGGAGGAGACGGCATGGATTGCAACACGATTTCATTGATCTTTTTTTTTTAATTTGAGAGAGAGAGAGAGAGAGAGAGAGAGAACGAGCAGGGGAGAGGGATAGAAGGAGAGAGAAAGAATTCCAAGCAGGTTCCATGCTCAGTATGGAGCCAGATGCGGGGCTCTATCCCTACGACCCTGGGATCTTGATGCTCAACTGCCTGAGCCAGCCAGGTGCTCCAATTTCATTGAAATGTTGAACGTTGATTAAAGAATTATGGGAGAATTCTGCCTACGGGAAGGTTGGCAAAACCAAAGAGTGTTAGACAGGTTGCTAAACACTTCCACAGATTTCGTTTATGTGGTGGAAGCCCAATGACTGATGTTGGTCTTAGGGAGAAAACAGTGGAAGCTGCCAAAGCAAGGAATTTTGTTAGGTTTAGACTGAGAACAACGTTTGGATCAGCAAACACAGTTTTTCTCTAAGATCATTCAGGGCTGTGAGTTCCAGCCAAGTTACCGTAACATATGAAGAGTCTATACAGAAGTGAAAGGCATCCATCTTTACTCTTAATGGTGGAGAGGAAAAAAATCTGAAGGAAGAAAAGGTTGTCATAGCCCTTGTCTATTGTGGATTTTAGATTTTTTTTCAGAGAAATAACTAGTTATTTAAGGCTGGTGGCTTCTAAAGCTAGAAAACAGTAGGGTTGCCTCAATCCCATATTAACATATGCAGATGGTGTCCCACTGGTAATAAGAAAAAAAAGGAGCCAGTATTTGAAGTGTGAGAATTATATTGGGGAAAACGGACTGTGTGGTCCCCAAACAAAGGGAAGAATGCTGAAAATATAAGAAAATGGAAAGGATTGAAGATGCATCCAGTGAGGGCAAGTCAGCAAGAGTTTGGGTGTGTGGTTTAGAGTGATTAAAAGAGGCAAAATTAAACTGAAATGAAAATAAAGATGTAGAAATAAATACATATCAGACATTCACAAGCCATTATTAGAGGACACATAATTAATTTTTGTTTGTTGAAAATTTTATGTTGAGCCTTATGGGAAATCTGGGCAAATTTAATGAAACATTTTGCTACAGGCTATGACTAGCGATGGGTTGTTACTGGATTTTGTAGGATTCTCTGTGAGGAGAGCGGGATGTGATAACTGCTTTATTTGCCTGCTGGGAAGCAGTGTCTGCAGGAGAACACACGTTCTGGAAGCAGGAAGAGACAGAGGTGGGAGGGATATGACGAGGGAGGTGACGGAACAGGGAGATAAAGGTTGGCTTTCTTACAGGGAGACCAGCAAAGCGTCACAATGAAGTGTCAAAGGTTTGCGTTTATAAGACAGAAATTGAGGGATTTCGAGGGAGAACATTCAAATCCTCCTCTAACAGCTTCAGGAAGTAGAAGAAATAGGGCAAAGTCATGGAGGTCACGTGTGAGGTTTTCAGCAGGTTTCTGCATGACGCCGGCGTCCTGTCCCTGAGGAGATCCCCCTGATCCCAGGAACAGTGTGGGGAACACGACGGAACATCTCATGTCCTCAGATTTCACCACCAAAATATTTTTGGACTCAAGCAGGCAAGATTATCAGGGAAAGAAAAGGCAAAGAGAAGTGACTGAAAGGAGGTTCTCTTTCAAGAGAAAGAGAAAGACCATGGAAACAAGATGTGAGGTTGATCATGCCTCTTTAGCCTGATGTAGTTTAATTGTGGGAAACTATGAGTGATTTATTAGACTTCAGAAGTACTAGTAAGATGCATAAAAAATAGAAGAATAAAGATAAAATGGCTTAAATAAAATAGAATATGAGCAGATTGAGTTTAGAAGAAATTGATATGGCTTATTTCTAGAAATGCAGTTTGGGGAAAATATAAATCTAGAAATTATATATTTTGATAATGTATTCAGTGGTAGGAAATTAAGGGAGTCATTTCAGTAAAAACTTAGAAGCATGAGGAATACGCTAATACTTGGAACTAATAGGATCCTAGGCATCCTGTATGATCTCCACAGGACAACATTTCTATGATTAGACGCGCTCGATGGCAACATTTTTCTAAGCGCATCTATAATTAGGCTTCTCTGAAGACTCAGGTATGTCTCAGGGTTGCTGGGGAGGCAACCAGACATTCTGGGGGCTCCAAAACCTGTCCAGGTTAGACCTAAATGGAAAAAAAATGAGTGCCCATTTCCATAACTCAGTCTTCAGCTGTTCCGCCAAAATCACAAATGACAACAGAACCCTTTCTGTTTTTTCCTTTATACAACACCCAGACCATCGGTGACTAACTTTTTTCCCCATCAGAACTGGCCAACCCTTTAGGCATCACATAGAGAATATTTTGTCTGTACTTGGACAGGCACTCTCATGGTGGCGCTATGCAGAACAGACAGACACCGAAACCCACTAGAAAGTTCGTTCTTGAATATAGTGAATACTAATTGCAATATAGAAGAAGCGCTGGACCTTAGTCTGGACAGACTGGCTCTTAGAGGAAATGGAGTTGAAAAATGGAGCCTCGTGGGGAAGATCCTATGTCCGGAGGACGGGCCTCAGCTCTCAGGAACACAAGTCACTGGTAGCTTTGTGACTTCCGGTAATCGCAGGGGACAGGCAGACAGCCTGCTTCATGGGGATGAGCAGGCACCTGCGGGCTGTGGTCCCCCCGCCTGCCCCGCTCTCTGAGCCCACAGAGCCCCAGCCAGCAGCGGGGGATGACGAGCTGGCTGCAAGAGGCCTGGGCGGCTCACCCAGTGACGCCTGCTGGCTGTCGCTCTGGTCCCCACACTGCTCAGCAGCGTGGGACCCCTTGTAGTACACCGGCTGGCGGACTGGGTGTCAGGCTATGGCGGGAAACGCACGCTCAGCGTGCCCGGACACCGTGTGTGGTCATCCTGGAAGGCGTGACATCCAGCGACAGCAGTTTCTTCACCGTTAGTGTGAACCGTGGGGCAGGCGCTGGGGGCCCTGGAGGTGTGTTCAGTCCCCGCCACCCCAGGCTCTGCCGAGCCGATTCTCTGCTGCCGGAGGTGACAATTTCGATTAGACTTTGCCACTTGGATTGAACTTCCTGGCATTGTGGGAAAGGGCCAAATCCTGTTTGTTTGTTTATTTATTTATTTTTAAAGCGAGAAATACAGAGAAAGAAAGAAAAACTGGAAGAGAAGTCTTCTTTTCAATAACCTGGAGTTCCGTATTGAAATACAAGGATGGTAGCAATAACTACGGAGCTCCGCAGAAATAAAAATTTAATATCCTTCCTCCAAAAAAGTAATCATTCAAAATCCTTTTGTGTATCTTTTCGTGATATAGGATTTGGGATGTTCAGACAAAAGAGTCACCAATCTTTAAGAATAAAGGATGGCTGTGACAGGGACAGAAGAAACCACAGATAAGGAACACGATTAAAATATTAGTTAATACCTTTCACCATATGCATACCCTGAAATTCCGCCGGTCACACCTCCAGCTTGCTGGTGAGGCAGATGAGTGTGATATTACCATGCTCGTCACTGCCCAGCCACGATCGCCCTGCATTGTTTGTGCCCTCTCAGAGCGCTGGGCAAGGATTTTTCATTAAATGCATCATTTACAGCTCGCTGCAGTGGTTCCACAAAGTCAATATGTATCCTTACCAGAAAACAAAGAATGAAGCACGGGAAAGAGAAAGACAGACAGGGTGCCGGCCCGCGATTGTCAGGAGCCCTGGGCGTGCAGTGTTCCGACCGTCCCAGGCTTACCGCCGGGGGCCCTGACTGTAAGCAGGGAGGAAGAGCGTGTCTCCGCATATCTGTCTGCTCTGATCTGGATTCCCTCTCCGACGGGGTTCTGGGTGTGGGAGCCAAATGGGAAATAGCAGGCAGGTGCAATTTGGGGGGAAGTTAATAGACCAGCTAAAATATTCTCATCATATCTTAATCCCAAAGGTAACAGGAAATATTTTGCTGAAATGGAGTAAAATGACCCATGAATGACTTTGCTCTTTCCCATCAACATCAAAACCTACCAAAAGGGGAAGCATTAGTGAAGTTCCTTGTCGTCCATAATTTGGGCGTCATTCCATTAAAATTTGTAATCATGGGGCGCCTGGGAGGCTCAGTCGGTTAAGCTTCCGACTCTTGGTTTTGGCTCAGGTCATGATCTCACTGCTTCGTGGGTTTGAGCCCCGCATCGGGCCTTGTCCGGGCAGTGCAAAGCGTGCTTGGGATTCTCTCTCCCTCTCTCTCTCAGCTCCCCTGCCTCTCGTGCTCTCCCTGTCTCTCTCAAAGTAAATAAATAAACTTAAAAAATAAAAATGAAAAAAAAATTGCAGTGGTTTACTCTGATGCTTTATAAGAGAAGTTTCGTTAACTGGTTCCAGAGCTCTGAAATGATGCCAAGTTTACATTAGTAACGCAGGTGGTGATTCACTTACCTCACAAACAATTTCTAAATCTATACTCTGTGCTGGACACTCTGTGAGGCAAGAGGGATAGAAATAAATAAATAAATCAGGGGAAATGGTCTCTTTCCTCAAGAAAGCTTGGGTTGAGCTAGCAAGTTATCATAAAACTAAATCTATGGGAGGAAGGCAGTTGTCGAGAATTCTGGACGGATAACTGCATTCGGGTAAATGTAATTCTGTCTGCAAGGACATAGTTATATCAGTAACACAGGAAATGTAATCCATCAAAAGTTTACATCTTAGCAGAAAGGAAAAAAATCGCTTGTGATTATTATTACTACTTTGCATTATATAGATGGGTCAAGCTATAAAACTAAAACCAACAGTTTTCTTCTATAAATAATTTAAAAAATGGCTTCAGTTCCCTATGTGATGAATATAGTAAGTTAGCCATGTGTTTAAGGAGAAGAGAAATGAGTGTGATCCTCGTGGAGATTTGCCTAGAGGCCTCAGTAAATGCCTCCTCTTTCAGTCCTTTCCAATTTCTTTCCTCTGGTTTTCAGACTCTGTTTGAGAAGGGATCCTGAATATATGGAAAAAGATACTTCCCAGGATACTTTTAGGGCAATTCTACCCCCCCCTTCCCTTTCAATGGCTTTTGGTGGCTTGGAAAACAGCACAGATGAACAAACCCATGGAATATTTATGGAGAAAGGGAGGAGCCCAGGAGAGCATTATTTTAAGATAAAAATCTTTCACCAGCACAGACTTACTTTTCTGACCTGGATTCCAGACCCGGCAGCCAAGGTACCAGCGAATCACTAAGAGAAATTGGGTTTAACAGGTGCCTTCAATGCTTTTCTATTCAACCCTGGTTTCTGAGAATTTACTAGAAAGGCAAGGGAGCAATCTGGTGAGCAGCCTATCTGATCGGAAATGAAAAAAACAAAGGAGTTAGGACTCACAGGGTGAGTGGTTGCAGGCTGCTTTGCTTTTCCAGTTTGCTGCTTTGTTCCCCTCTGTGCTCAGGGTCCTGTCCCAGCCAGCTCTGAGCGGGCGCGCAGGCCGTTTAAACCTCTGCACTTGCTGAAGCAGGTCCAAACGTGTTTTTGTAAAAGAATTTCCCATGTGTAGGTAGAATTTTAGAGTTCTGTTTTTTCTTCTCTTTTCTATATAATGTTTTGGTTACAAGTCTATTATTTTCTCTTTACCTGGAATTTTGGGTAGAAGATGGAAATGAGGATGATGGGAAGTGAGGGAAGCAAGAGGAAGTAGAATTTGGTTGTTTTTCAAAAGTCATGGGAAATGTAGGGATGATGGCATTTCAGCATTTTTAAAAAAAGTTTTCTAATGTTTATTTTTGAGAGAGACAGAGACAGAGCATGAGCAGAGGAGGGGTAGAGAGAGAGGGAGATGCAGAATCTGAAGCAGCTCCAGGCTCTGAGCCGTCAGCACAGAGCCCGATGCAGGGCTCGAACCCATGAACTGTGAGATCATGACCCGAGCTGAAGTCGGGAGACTTAACTGATTGAGCCACCCAGGATGCCCCAGGATGATGGCATTTGTAGAGCTACTTAGAGTAACTGTCTAATGCCTGAAATTCAAAAGTGACTTTTAGATTTTGTTTGTTATTTGGCTTAAACCACTCAACCTAGAATTTCATTTCTAGGTTTCCTCAGTATGAACTGATTAGTTCCACAGAAACATGGAACTCTGCTCTGCTGTCCCTAAATTATGTATTTCTCATTTGGAAAACTTTCGAAGTTGACTATAAATAAATTAACTCTAGTTTTGAATAAATGAAGACATTTTTTTGTTGGTATTCTCAGGATGCCTATATGGTTTCAGGGTTTCAGTGATTTTTTCTCAGGTAAAAACTTTATATTCTGAAATGTTTTTTTCACCTAAATTAGTTTTATCTTTTTAGGAGAGCATTTTAGTCCTGATAACATTATGGAGTTTTCCTGCATCCTTAAAAAGCCTTTGCATATTTCACACATATGCAAAGTTTAAAATGTAAAAATCGTAGACAAATAATAATGAGAAAGAGGACAAAAATAGTGCCAGTGCAGAATGGGAATGGGAACTCCATAAATACCTGTTGAATGAATAAATAAATGATAATGACCGATGTTTCTCAAATTTTAATTATGTGACAGGCACCCTGCTAAATACCTTTTTTTTTACTGTTTATTTTTTTAATGTTTTTTAATGTTTTATTTATTTTTGATACAGAGAGAGACAGAGCATGAGAGGGGGAGGGGCAGAGAAAGAAGGAGACACAGAACCGGAAGCAGGCTCCAGGCTCTGAGCTAGCTGTCAGCACAGAGCCTGCCACGGGGCTCGAACCCACGAACGTGAGATCTGACCTGAGCCGAAGCCAGAGGCTTAACCGACTGAGCCACCCAGGCACCCCTAAATACCTTTTTAAAGACGACTTTATTGAGGTATAACACACTTGTTTACAATTTATCCACTGAAAGTTACAATTCAGTGGTTTTTTTTTTTGCATATTTGCAGATATGTGCCGCCACCACCACCATCAATTTTAGGGCATTTTGATCACTTCGAAAAAGCAGCTCTCCCTGCTGCCCCTCACTTCCAGCCCTGAGCATCGACTGGTCTCCTTTCTGTGTCTGCAGATTTCTCTCTTCTGGGCTTTCGTGGGAACGGAGGCATAGAGTATGTGGTCTTCCCGGCTGGCTCGTTCACTCAGCGTCACGCGTTCAAGGCTCATCTTGGTCACAGCTGGGTGACACAGTTCATTACCACTGCAGCCTTCGGGGGTGGTTCTGTTGTATTTCCGTTTAACATTTGAACAGAATAAGCCTCACAATAATTAGGTGACTTGCCCAAGGTCACTTTGCCAATAAGCATCCGGAACCAAGATTCTTAGCCATTTCTCTGTTGTGAAAAGTTTTTTTTCCGTCTCCAGTAGTTGGAGACTTTGATGTCTTTCTAAAGACCAATGCAGAAGAGCATCTTAGGCATTTCCTGTTTTCACTGGAGCTGTCCTGGGAGAGAGCAGGGCCCTGATGGGGTCCCTTGGTGTCTGCTAAGCTGTCGTGCAAAATGTGACTCATGTTCTGAAGGTGAAGCCTGTTTGGAGCACAGGTGTTGTGAGGAGAACCAAAATACGTAGGTACTAAACCAGCGGTAGATTCTCCTGGATTAAGGTCAGAATTTTCCTTGGGGCGCTGCAAGTAAACTCACCGTGGGCATAGAAACTCCTGGTTTGCTGTCAAGGTGAGATGGAGGACAGTCTGAAGAGGAAGGAGATGGTTCCCACAGGTACGAGAAAAATCTCTCCCCGTGCCTCTGCCGAAATCTGGAGTCTCGTGTATGCAGTCAGTCCTCACGGTCCCCGCTCACCAAAAGGAAGCACATCAGCTATTATAATCTCCCTTAAATTTTCCTTTTGTGCTTTTTTCCACTCCTGTTAGGGCATTTGGCCGATTTAAACTTTATTTCACTTGTGTCAGAATAGTAGGTTGAAGAAGGGACGGAGAGAGAGGGATGTCTGGGCTCTCATTTGCCTAACTCTGAAGGGCCTGTAACATGTGGTCGGTGTTACCGTGTTGAAGCGAGTCGCAGAGCACGAGCATTGAGGTGGCGTCCAACGGTCCTGGAATGTCGTCCTGGGCTTCAGGGGGAGGGACGAGCAGTCTTCTAGCTTGGAAGTCTCTGCAGCTGTGGTGCTGGTAGTTGTAGGGAAACGTCTCTCCGGACACACTGCCCCTGCGGAAAATCTGTGCCCACCAGACTTGGCTTGTCGTCCACTGTTCAGGGTTATGCTCTGGTGACCCACCATAGACCGCCAGATTTCCATGTGATGCATTTATCTGCCAAACAACCCTCAGAAGTGAAGAAATCTGTGTCATCTTACCCATACCACGTAGTCAGTTCCCAGTGGTAAGGGGCTGCGTGGGCCCCGTGCAAGTGCACAAAGGCCCGCTGGTCACCTCGCATTTGCCAGGCACAATTCCAGACACGTGGGACACATCAGAGAGCGAGAGATCCCTCTTCTCATGGAGCCAATATTCTAGTGCTTTGTGATTGTCATGGCCTTTGCTTTTTTTTTCTTTCATTCCTTTATAAATATTCTGGGGAGCGTGTATTTTTTCGGCATTTCACTGATAATTAGAATCTCCATCAGAGGGAAATGCGAGCAGGTTAAAAAAATTGTATTCATTTTGCTATTTCAGTTCTGTTAAAAAAGAAATTATATGGAGTTGTGGTTTCACCTAATAGACAAAATGCTGTTTTTACATTATGCTCATATTTCAATTATCTATGCTAACCCTTATGCCTATTTCCATGGATAGCTTCAAGCTGGCTTTGCTTCTGGAGCTCATTCTGAATGGGTTTCATTTTGTTTTGCTTCAATATCACTGTCAAAAAAAGAACTGGGAGATTTCCTCAATACATAAATAGAGAGGGAATATATTTTGTAGTCCTTCTCTTCAGAAGGACGATCTAGATAAATTTGTGCACGTTTTATTTCCACCCATCACGGCACACCACAAGCCGCTGCAATTACCTCAGCAACAAGCTAGCAAAGCGACTCTATCATTTCAATTTTTCATCTTTTCCCTTTGACTTGATGTGTGTTCTACACAGTATATCAGCAAAATCTCATCAACCCCAGCCTCCTTTAGGCTAATAAATCTCAGTCACAAATTAATCTCACACAAAAGGTTAAAAAAAAAAAAAAGGAACATCACAGCTGGAAAATGTTAATGGCCACAGTTAGTCACCACTGTATTTCCCAAAATAAATACTCCCAAGCCATGCTAGGGAGGTCTCAGACTTCCCAGCTCATGTCAAGCTGTTATCATAGAGGGCTGTTGCTTTCAGTTCTTTGGCTATCTTGATGCTGTGGGAGCAACGTGACCTTGGGTAATTGCTTAGTCAACCAGTGAAGTCATCGGTGTCTCAGTTACACTGGTGAGAATTGTTCACATAGCTTAAACGATGATTTTATTTCTCACTGCACTTGGTTTATCTTTGACTGCTTCCTTTCAATGTAAGATTTAGATGCATTTCTGTCATTAAGATGGAAGTGTCTTTTCAAATACATAGAAGGATCCAGAATCCATTCCCATGGCCGTGTTGACATCCTCTCCTCCTGGGGTAGAAAACTGGCTGATCTCAAAAGCCTCCAGGCAAGACTCTACGTTGTCATATATAAAGAAACAAAAAGTCATATTTTGCAATCATGGCAAACTATTAAATGTCAGAGGAAACAGAAAAAAATGGATCTAGATTGTTTCTTTTTTCTCAGTATCCAAAGCAGTGGCCAGGATTATGAGACTGTATTACAAATGGGGACATTAAAATACAGCTCTGATTGTACCAAGTATGTTCTGTTAAACATAAATGGTCTCTCTAAAGAATTTTGCCAAATGAGGGTGGTGCAAATGTCACTATAACCAAGAGCACATGCTTACCTTTTATATAAGCTTTAAGCCAGAGTCACCAAAATGTAACACTTGCTTTTATAACATGTATTAAAATTTTTTTTAAATGTTTATTTATTTTTGAGACAGAGAGAGACAGAGTGTGAACAGGGGAGGGGCAGGGAGAGAAGGAGCACAGAATCTGAAACAGGCTCCAGGCTCTGCACTGTCAGCACAGAACCCAATGTGGGGCTCGACCCCATAAACTGTGTGATCATGACCTGAGCCGAAGTTGGACACTTAACCGACTGAGCCACCCAGGGGCCCCAAGACGTTTTTTTTTTTTTTAAAGCTCTAAAGTGGGTTTTGTTATATGTGGTTAGATGTTTGCCATTCAAAGTGCAAAATAAGCCCTGAATGCATTCTTTAAAATATTGGAGAAACCTGGAAGCTAATTAAAATTATATGGTATTCGAGGGACCAGCCTTAGTTTTTTAAAGAAATCTTTAAAGTCACTCATTAAAAATGAAAACACTGAAATAGAAACCAATATTTTCTTTCCTTTTTGGTTCAGTCTATGAAGCCCACCTTATTTTCTCTGCCTTGAGTGTTGTATTCAGGGTTAGCACTTGCAATCTCATTTTCTACCATTTATTATTTATTTATTTAAATAAAATATTTATTTATTTATTTATTTACTTACTTACTTACTTAATTTCTTCAGTTCTCCGTTAACTGTGAAAAATAACTCAGAGCTGGTCCACAGGAGATGGGGTGCTCTCGTCACAGTCAGCTGGTGACATAGTCGCCGAATGGCTTTGTTCATTTTTGCCCAACTTCGGCTCCGCTCTCTGTCTCTCTTCCTGCCTGAAGCTGAAGCAGGCAGTGACAGCTAGTTCTTCGTATCTTCTTTGTTTTGGCTTCTTGGGTCCTTTCTTTAAACACAATAGAGTCTGAGACTCCGGATTTTTAGGCATTTCAAGGAACAGAGGAGCAGTAGCTATCTGGTAGGGCCGTACAAGCTTAGAGAAGAGCAACATTGCAAAACACAGATGACTCCGGGATGAAAGTGCCCTGAGCTGCTGCATCTTCCGCTCTGGGCGCTCGTCTGCTGTCTTCAGTCCCCAAAGGACGGACCTTTAGTTCATGGAATTAAAAAAAAATTTTTTTTGGACCTTTTAAAAAATTTTTTTTTTAACTTTTTTCTTTTGAGAGAGAGAGGAGGGGGGCAGAGAGAGGAGAGAGGAAGACACAGAATCTGAAGCAGGCTCCAGGCCCCGAGCTGTCAGCACAGAGCCTGACGTGGGGCTCCAACCCATGAACCGTGAGATCATGACCTGAATCGAAGTCGGTCGCTTAGCCGACTGTGCCACTCAGGTGCCCTGGCCCTCTCTTTTTTATTGGCCATTTTGCTTTCAGAAATGGAATTTGAGGTCTGAAATAACAAAGATGCACAATTTTTTTTCTGCAAAGCTAGGATTTGCTGCTGTAGGGTCATGAACTGGCTACACATGAAGAGTATTTCTTACCCAGAGAAACCCTGGAAGGGCCTTTCTCTTGCATTTGTCCAGATTTCCCTTCTGTCCATGTATGTTTATAATCCAATACAAAAAGGATACAGGAAACTCATCTTTGTGTCCATGTCAATGCCCTATTATTCATTTAGATTATTTCGTTCTTTTAACTGATATATATCAAATATGTATATTTTGTATGTAGTCTCTGTAGTCTATATACTTTATATACACAGTATATAGACTATATCTAGTCTGCAATTAGTAAATTTTTAATAAATATTTTCCATATTCGGGTTTCTTTAGGATAAATGTAAGTAGCAGAACGAATAAAGAATATAAATATGTTTTACGTTTATACATTCTGCCTAAGCCCTCTTCAGAAAATCTGTACACATCTACTCTTTAAACAACAGTGTACAAAAAGGTCTCTGTCATATTTTTTATTCTAAAAAATCACCAAAAATTCAATAGAAAGAAGAAAGTGAAGAAGAAGGAGGGAGTCATGCCTTTTTTGTTGTGCAAAATTCGTAAAAGCCAGAGGCCAAAGGAGCTCACTTTTTTTTTCTATGAAGTGTTCAAGAATTCCTCTGTGAAATAATTTTTCTTCTAAAAATTTCATTTTGATTTATTTTTTATATTCCTTTCTCATCCTTTCTGTCTCTTTGGGGGCATCCTTTAAGGCTTTTCCCATATCACAAATAGATACTGTCAACAGTTTTCCACTGTTGGTTAAAACTTTCAGTCAGAAGCAATTCTCAGGCACATATTCATGTTTCCCCCTCTCTGTACAGTTGGAAAGAAGCACTTGTGGGTCTTTTCTCTTGGACAAGGAGTATTATCCAACAGTTTAGACATCTCCCGAGTGCTAGATGTGTTCAGAGTTAAAGTATAAAAATCTTTAACCACATCTGTTTTTCCCTTCCTAATAATACCATATTTTCCTTGAGCATGAACCCTTGAATTTCTTTGACCATCAAACACCATTTCTGCTGCTGCCATCTTCTCTTGTCTGG
>NC_043713.1:14355545-14391471 GCF_006229205.1 Suricata suricatta
GGCTCAAGTGTCGTCTCCTTATCTAACTAGCACCTTCCACTCACCACTCTCTCTGTGCCATGGACACATTTTTTTTTCTTCAGAGCATTTATTAGGAACTGAATTTATGTACTTAATTTTCAGTCTTTGTGTCCCTCTTCCATATTCCCCTGAGGAACATGAACCCTGATGCAGACATCTTGTCCACCATCGTCACCCGTACCTGGAACAGTAGCTGAATTGAACGAATGCTTACTGAATCAAGTATCGTTTGAAACTTCCTCTCCTGTATTCAGTTTCCACATTTTATTTTTTTTCCTCCTAAATATATCTTGCATCTGTCCATTTTTCTTTATCCTTTTCCATTTTAGTCTGAACTTGGTCTTTAGTCGGCTGCTGGATGAGCCTCCTAACTGGCCTCCCGTATTCCTTTGCCTCTCCCTCCTATTCATCACATAAACTTAAAAAAAATGTTTATTTATTTTGAGGGAGAGAGAGTGCAAGTGGGGGAGAGACAGAGAAAGAGGGGGAGAGAGAATCCCAAGCAGACTTCAGGCTGTCAGCACAGAGCCCAGTGTGGGGCTTGATCTCAGGAACTGTGAAATCATCATCTGAGCCGAAATCCAGAGTCAGACACTTAACAGACTGAGCCACCCAGTAGCCCTTCATCACATAGGTTTGTTAAGAGAGTGTTTTGGTCATGTAGTTTTCAGGTTTTCAAACCTTCAGTGGATTTCTAGAGCCTGAAGGCCCCTGGTGAGACAACTCAATATTCTCCTTTGTTGTGACTTCCCAGTGTGCGTACATCATTGTTAGTAGGCCCAATTTCCTCTGACCACAATGGTTAGCATATCAGGACCTCATTTCCCTGGACTCAGAGTCCTTCTCTTCAGCCGATAAATGAATATTCAGGACTTTCTTTCTCTTGGGTTATGAAGCTGGAGAAGCTGAGTCTCCTGGAGGCCCAGATCCTGGATCTCATGGTGGTAGCCCATCTGCAACAAGACAGAAAAAAATACCCAACACATGGAAGAAATTAGAAGTAATTGCAAGAGAGAGAAGAGGGAAAATGCTGATAATATCATTTGAGTGCTTGGACCCAGCTGTGTCTGAATTTATTTATCAGTTGCAGTAGCCAAGAAATTCCTATTTTTTGAGTAGACTCTTTTGGTTTGGTTTTCTGTCACTTTCTGTTAGGATTTCTGATGACTATGACTTGGCTTTCAAACCTTCTACAACTGTGATCAAATCTTACTTCCCACCTCCACTCCTTTCTTAGGCTCTCCGCTGTTCTCAGCACCTCCCCCCACTTCCCACCCTTGACTTGGATTCCTGTCATTATCCTGTCTGGGATGGCATTTCCTCTTCTTTCTGCTTAAGTCCTTTTGGTTCTTTAAAGTCAGATTACGGGGCACCTGCGTGGTTTAGTTGATTAAGCATCTGACTTTAGTTGGTTCATTAGGTCATGAACTCACAGTTTGTGGGTTCGAGCCCCACATTGGTCTCTGTGCTGACAGCCCAGAACCTGGAGGCTGCTTCAGATTCTGTCTCCCTCTCTCTCTGTCTGCCCCTCCCCTGCTCTCTTTCTCTCTCTCAAAAAATAAATAAACATTAAAAGTAAATAAATAAATAAATAAATAAATAAAAGCCTGATTACAATTTCCCTTCTAGGGGGCGCCTGGTTGGCCCAGTTGTTAGAGTGTGTGACTCTTGATCTTGGGGTTGTGAGTTCGAGCCCTATGTTGGGTGTAGAGATTACTTAAATTTTCCCTTCTCCATGAAGTCTTGAAGAAGACTCAGCCCACACTGATCTTTTCCTCCTCAAGACCCCTCTGATGTTTCTTATTTGTGACATTTATTCAAAAGTGATTATATACCATGTTATGCAATTGTTGCTATTTATCTTTTATATTTAGATTTGGACCTCAAAAATGCCCCTGCCTGTAAGGCTTAGATGTTTGATGTAAATATGTGAACGGGGCTGAAAATGAGGATGGTGGCATGGTGAATGGAGAGGTGCGTGTCCTGCCTAATTGCCTAAATTGAAAATTTTTAAAGCCATGTGTTGACTGTGAAGCGTGCAGGTTGGATGTGGTCCCTGGTCTTACTAGGAAATTATGTTTTAGAGAAGAGAAATCGGGGCTGGGTCGTTGTCTTTACTCTCCTCTAGGGGACCATCCATGCCACACTCCTTAGAAAACACCATTTTGAACAAAAGATTAAAACGTTTTCTTAAGAGGACCTAATAATTCTCAGATCACAGCACGTTTTTCCTGTCCACATCCCGTTTTGGAAGTGGAAGGGAACCTTACAAATCATGATTCCAGTCTTTTCCCCACTGCAGAAATGCTGTTTACAACCCATGACAGATGGCTCTACTTGAGCATTTTCAGGATTTGGAAGCTCAATCCTTTGTCAAGAAAACCCATTTCTTTAGAGAGTAGCCCTAATTAGAAAATCCTTTTGTCCTAGCTTGACAAAACAGACCCCTTTAAACTTATATTTATTGTTTTTAGTTTTGGTTAACAAATATGCAGCATCTGCTTGTTGCAAACATGTAAAGGTATTCAAGCAGACAAATGAAAGGGTAATAAAAAAAAGTTCTACCAAGCCAAACTTCCTTTATGACTTGCGTTATCAAGACTTCTTGAGAGATCCAAATAGGATGGAGGAAAGATGGACACAGTCACAACTAACTTTGAATTAAACAGTGCTCAGCTTTAAGAGACACTCTGAGAACTTAAAGTACGTACAACGTAAAGTCGTATGATGCTCATACTCTACAAGCTTCTTGTCACTGTTGTGATTTGTGTACCCAATACCGCTGTGGCCTCAGGTTTTTAATGAAGGGAGGCAGCCTCTGCAGCCCAACGTGGGTACAGTACTAGAGTTAGCCTTCCAAATTTCTCTCAGACTTTTTATTCTTCCTTCTTTGTAAACACTTAGCCCGAGGCCCAAGAAGTGCTGTGGTGTGTCCTTTAGTATCTCCTGTTGCGTCTTTTTCTATTTTTTTTCTGCCTTTATTAAGACAGGAGCAGATTGAAGTCTTGTAAAAGCCAAATTCCTTTGATTGTCAAGAGCACTAAATAATCTCTATGTTTATCAAGGCTCATCTATTCTTTGGGAGTAATTTAATCATTGGTATAGAAAATATTATGTGATAGGTTGTGATATGAGATGATATGACCAGTACTTACTAGTTTTAGGTTTTATTTTACTAAAAGGTTCCATCTTATGCGTTATTCTTTGTGTGTTCACAGTGTAGGTGCCAAAATGCTGGGCTGCCCAATAAAGTTTCTCTAGGTATCTGGACAGAGGCTTGAACTGGGGGATTTGTGACACACTCATAGATAAATTAGGGCACTTAATTCACTTAGTTACCTCTGATAAAAAGGTTACAACCAGTTTTACATGGATAATGCTATAAAATACCTGTTAACAGTTTTTCTGCTAGACTGGATAGTGGGAGTAGAAATTACTCTAATCCTAGTTCAACCTGTTAATAGTTCACCCTATTAATAATGAGCATGCTCTGGGCACCTGAGTGGCTCAGTTGGTTGAGTGTCGACTCTTGATTTCAGCTCAGGTCATGATTCCAGTGTCATGGGATCTAGCCCCATGTCAGGCTCTGTGCTGAGCATGGAGCCTGCTTATGACACACATATTTTCTCTCTCTCTCTCCCTCTCTCACTCTCTTCCTTCACCCCTCTCTTCCTCTCCCTCTGCCTCTATCCCCCACTCATGCTCTCTCTCTCTCTCTCTCTCTCATGATGATGATGATGATGATGACTATGACCATGCTTCACTCAGATGGTGCTCGTTCTGGTCCCCTGCACAAAGAAGGGTGTGCTCTTCCACTCACTCAAAATTTGGTTCTTATGTTGAAACTGACTGATGCCACACATGTACCAAGAGAGTGTGAAAAGGTTTATTACTCACATACTGAGGCTTCCAGGAGAGACGGGCAGGCTTCCAGGCAGGTCTGAAAATGGGGCGAGAGAGCTGGGGCGGGAGACTGGCTTGGCTTTCATTGTGCTATGGGGCGGTAGGACTTCGGTGAAGGTCTGCTCATGTGGGCTGGGGCTTACACACTTGAACTTCTTGCTGGCACTAAAGGAGGGTGCACCCAGCCTTTCTTAGCAGCTTGCTCAGATGTAGAGCAGAAGGGGAAGAGGGAGGGTGGCACTTGAAAGTTGTCAGCAGCCAAATATAAAAAATGGAGCCAAAGTCTTTCACACAGTGCTAAGTGTGCTGTTAGGGAAAATCAAACTTTTCTGGGCAGGTGTGCTGCACCCAGGATGAGGAACTTCCCTTTTACTTCCTGCCACCCTTCTCTTCCCTGTAGGATCCGTCTTATACCCCAACCTCAGCAGAAACGTAATAGTTAATCTAATTAAACTTTTGGCTCAGACGTTTGCTTCTCTTACTAAATTTGGATTTCTGCTTATATACATTCATGTTTAAGCAAATCTGTTTGTACTATGTATATGTGTGTACAGACTACAGGGAATTCGATTTCCTTTTCTTTCCTTTGGGTTAGGAGTGTGTATTGGCCCTTCAGAGCCATGGCAGCAAGTTGTAAATGATGGCTGAGCAGAACATCGCCCATGTTTGAGGAGCAGGGGCTGCAGAGAGAGGTGTCAGAGTGTCGGTGCCCTTTGCCACTTTTTGTACATTTATATTATTAGCATGTAAATCCACTAAGTCTTCTCTACTAAGGGTGAACTCCTCAGTGGTGCAGTTTGGAAATTGGGCATTGAGTGTAATGGAGTCATTGTCCAGACTCTCATGTGATTGAAAAGTGCATCATTCTCAGTATGTTCTGTATGGAAGGAGCTCAGAATCAAATGCTTTCTGCACTTGTAAGTTTGGGAAACAGCAAAGAAGTCTTTAGAAGACAATTTATTTGACTTGTAAAGAGATTATCTAATCCTAAATTTTCAGTAGGGTTTTTTTTTATTGTATGCAGATTTATTGTTTTCTGTTGTTGTTTATGCTTGCTTAATTTCAAGTTTCTTATGTTTCTCATGAGAAAAAAGCTCTGAGTAAATGTTGGACAGAGAAGCTACTTCTCACTCATTCCTTACAGTCAAAACGTATTAAAAATAGAAAAATTTTGTTGAGGCAGATTATACCGAGTGATTAAAGGCATTTGAAATTAAAGCTTAGTGCAATCTTACTAATGATTTTAAAATATTGAAATTAGAATCTGGCAGGTGCCAGGTGCCTAAGGAACAGAACAAATCACCCAGGCAAAGTCTTAGGTAAAATTCCCTCCATTTCAACTAATTCATGCATGTTAAATGTATCTGCCGGGCTTAGGGATGGATTGTGGTCAAGAGGGCCAACTTCAGAAGCACCTAAGACATTCTGCTTTGCTTCAAGGTTCAAGGCAAGCCCTTGGCTGACTGTTGTTACTTTCCAAAGATTATATGCCAACATTATTATTCTTGCCAGTGTAAACACAAAATATGGGAGGCTGTTATAATCTCTACTGAAGCACACTTCTCACCATGGTATTTTAAAATCATTCATATATTTTTACTTTGTATTGGTAAGATGCTGGGAGCAATCCAGTGAGTTAAGTTAGGACTCCTGGCAGTGTCTCACACCTGAGTATACAAAAGCAGAAAGAGGTCATTGGACGTCAACCAAGTTATAATATTTTAATACAAGAATGAGAACTAATAGCCCTGGTGTTTCTAATCTGTTGTTTAGCCAGCTGGCTCATGCCCCTGCAAGTCTTGCTATTTATGTGAACTCAAGAGAACTGTTCGGTCCTTGATAGGTACATCTTAAATAGGAAGTGAATCAGAGGAATTAGTTGATATAAGTGTTCTTCCAAGAGAAATACTCTGAAATTGACTATCTGCTATAAAGTTATTTTCCCTCTTCACTCCTGTTTTATATTTTTCCATACATAATGCAGAGAAAAGCTTCTGTGGGAAATTCACCAGAATTTTTATGGTGTTTTAGAGGAGAAAAACCTCTGACGTATCTGTGGAAGGTCTTCATTTTGACAGCTTAGAGAGGGCTGGATGTGGGAGCTAGAGATCCAAGAAAAGAGTTTCTTCAAACTAGGAGTCAGAGAGAAGACCTCTAGCCGCAGTGATAAGAGCTATCAAGAGGAGGACTTCTTGTGGTTATACACCGTGGTGTAACATTAGGCAAAGCTGGACCCGATCATACAAATAATTTACGGAGCTTTTTCTTAGATATGAGCTAGAAGCTTTATTAGGAAAGGTCTCGTGTCCACAGGAGAACATTTTTAGCTGCTTGGCAAAGAGCCTTGGTCAAACAAAAAGAATTCAGATGCTTTTGGTGACAGCTGATGTCGAATAACTTTTTATAGTGCATGTTCTATCATGTGGCACAATTTGTGAATTTTCTCAAAACAAGTGACAGTCAACGGAGGCCTGTGTTTGTGGGTTTTATCTGTAAAAATATAAGATCTAGGTTCCATGAAAAATAAGATTCACAACTTATCAACATTCAAAATAGAAAAAAGTTTCAGTGCTGTTTTAGGGAGGATGAATGAACTGGAGAATTGTTCTTTATGAGCTTCTAAACTTCTATAACATAATTTAGAAATGTTAAAAAATGCAGTTTTGTGTTATTTTTTCCCCAGAGTTAGCAGGTAGTCATAAAGAGATTTCCAGGAAGCTATAAGGCAGTCCAAAAGCTTCTAGATGAGGGGCGCCTTATCTAGATGGGTGGCTCAGTCGGTTAAGCCTCCGACTTCGGCTCAGGTCAGATCTCACATTCGTGGGTTTGAGCCCCACGTCAAGCTCTGTGCTGACAGGTAGCTCGGAGCCTGGAGCTGCTTCCCGTTCTGTGTCTCCTTCTCTCTCTGCCCCTCCCCCTCTCATGCTCTGTCTCTCTCTGTATCAAAAATAAATAAAACATTAAAAACATTTTTAAAAACCCCAAAAAACAAAAGCTTCTAGATGAGATGAAGTTCTTTATTGCCTTTCAAGATTCTTAATTTAGTAGAGAATTTTCTTCTACTCTTAAGCCTCCCTCTTGTCTTGAATGATCTATGTTTCCTTAGGATAGCTACCCGGCCTTCATGTCTCAGCTCACATTTGACCTCCTCTGTGTACCCTGATGGCTCCATGGGTTGGAGAACCCCAAGACCTTTCTCAAGTTCATGCTTCACTAGACTAGGGACTCACGGGGAACAGAAAAAGCAGTTATGCTCATGGTTACAGTTTATTACAGTGAAAAAGGATGCAGATTAAAATAAACAAAGGGAAAAGGCATGTGCAGCAAAGATCAGAAGAAACCATAAATGAGTTTCAAGGTGTCCTCTCCCAGGGGAATCCCATGGATGTGCTTTTTCCAGCAATGATGTGTGATGACATGTGCAAGATAGCCAGCAGGGGAAGGGCTGAGCCTTGATGTTCAGAGTTTCTCTTGGGGTTTAGTCACATGGGCAACTGACCTCAACTACTCAGGCTCTGGCATCTCAGAGCAAAAATAGGCATCACCCTAAATCACACTGTTAGCGTAAACTATCTGATTGAACTGATACTGGCAGTATTTAGCTAAATTAACTGGCACTGGGTGGCCCAAGGCTTCAGGCATGCAAAAGCATTCTTATCAGGCAGAATATTCTAGGGACTCAGAGCTTGTCTTCTAATGGCCAGGCAAGGACTAGTCTTGAAGTAGGCAGTTTTTGGAAATGTACAGGGTTTCAATAACCCAGACCTGCTGAATGACCTGTTTCCCACACTCCTTCCTGGTCCTTGGCCTAGGCTCTCTTCCTAAAATGATCATATTTTTATGAGCATCTACATTTGGTATAGCATTTATACAACACATATAGTAACAGTTATCAGCATGAATATATACCTAACATTTCAAAGATCCAGTGTGGGCTAGGGATAGGGATGAACTTAAAGAAACAACCAATCCATCCTGTGAAGGCATTACATACATTGCACAAATTTGATTACTTGCTGTCTCCCTTGATCTATTGTTATTTGAACCTTGTGGTAAATGTGTGCAGAACTATTTAGCATAGTATCTAACTGATGTTTATCTAAATCCAGTTCTTCTCAGGACCATCATTTTCCATCAGCATAACATCCTGAAGAGGCTTTAATGACAACTTTTGAAACATTTGATCATTAATATGGGTAATACGGGTATTATTATATAACTTACTGATATAAAGTGGTTGAATCTTAGTGATAATACCACTGTTACACTGTATTGCAATATAGTCATGATATAATTCAGTTTTATTACAAAACAAATCAGTAAGAATTATATTGGTATTTGCCATGTCTTCCCAACAGAATTGATACATGTCCATATACTTGATATTATGGACAGGAATCATTAAAATTGGCCCTAGTTTGTTTATTTCTGGGTTCCGAGTCAGTTAGGGGGAAAGCCAGTTGCCTTGTCTTAATTCAAAGATTTGTATTGAGACAGGTTTCCATTGTGTGTTCTTTTGTAGCCAAATCCACTTCCTTCTATGGGGAGGACACTAATGTTACTCAGAATTGTCCTTATCCCTGCTATCTGTATCACAGGTTATGTTTTATTCTGATCTTTTCTTGGAGTGAAAGCAGTCGTGTGTATCCATGTAAATTACAGTTGCCCCAGAGAGATTTCCTGGGTTTGGAGATCCATAGCATCTCATGAGTGCATTTCTTAAGCATGCCATCAGTAGCTGGATGGAAAGCCATTGCCCCGTGGCTACTTTAGCCTTACTCTGTATTAATACAGGCAAGAGACCCTGGTAGGTCGGGATACAAGTCCTTTCTCAGTGCTGGGTCCTAGCTTTATCTAGCATTATCTGTTGAGTTGCCCTGACCCACTTTGCTAACTCCTTGTCATCTTCAGGCTGATTCCCAGTCCTTAAATCTTCCTCCCGGAAGAGAATTCCCTCTAATCTGCTTATTTTAGGTCATACATCCTTTTCCTTTGAGCACTGTTCCTCACTGAACATGAGTCCAGCTTGTCCCATGGCGTCTCGGCTGGCACCAATCTTCTCTAAAACACTTCTGTCTTTGGGCCAGTGTTTTTTTTTTTTTTTTTTAATGTTTCTTTATTTTTGAGACAGAGAGACAGAGGGTGAGTGTGTGAGGGCCAGAGAGAGAGGGAGACACAAAATCTGAAGCAGACTCCAGGCTCTGAGCTGTCAGTGAAGAGCCCAACGTGTGGCTCAAACTCACGAACCATGAGATCATGACCTGAGCCGAAGTCAGAGGCTTGATGGACTGAGCCGCCCAGGCGCCCCTGGGCCAGTGTTGTTTAACTCACCATGCATGTTGTTGCCATTGTGTACTAGTGTCCTGAATGCTGTTAGGATACAGGTATGTACCCCAAAATTTGGGTGTCTCTTATGTGGAGTTAAATGAGTGGTAGTCAATGCCTAGATGTGATGTAGTCCAAATATGCCATAATACTTCCCACAGCTTTCCTCATCTCAGGGTTGGGCTGTTCCCCAGGGGAATTTGGACCCGCTGTATTGAAGCCTACTGCTTAATTCTCCTCAGAAACCCCTTGGTTCTTTTATTCTGATTAATAGCTTTTCACCACAAAAATGAGAGCGATATATACTTGTACAAAGTACATGGTGGCATGTCAGGCATGAAGCTGCTCTATTTTCTCAGTATGACCAGGGATCTTTCTTAGCATTTGCTTTATCAAGGTTTACAGTTGCACAGTGATCAGTCTGCCTGGAACTGTATACAACACAGTTACCAGAAATTTCTTCCCAAGTGATATCACTTACAGCATATGTCACCTGAAAAATGGGTGTCAAAAGATATTGGCACATTATTGGAATTCTAGCCTCATCAACAATTTGTCCAGTTCATCATCACATGGTAAGACCAGGATGTTTCCCAGAGTGATGCCGTTCGGGTTTGCAGGCTGCCATTAGACCTGGTCAGATTCCAAAAGCAGGGAGGTCTTGGCAAACGTATGGCTGTATCATTTTGGGCATCTGGCATCTTTGTGTTAGGAGACAGTATCATTCTCTTGCTCTGAATCTCTGTCAGGGCATGAATGTGATATTGGATTTCCCTTGTTTTGTATCGGCTCAGTCATTCCTTTACCCCCAGCTACTATTTTTTTCTTCTCTACACTTGTCACAGATTGTAACCTAAAATTTCCCATCTCTGGAAGGCACATTAATATCAGGGACTGTTATTGGTCCAGACAGCCCTCAGGAATACCAGTCTAGCAAATGCCTACCCCTTAGCTGATTCCCATTTATAAAGGTTAGTATGGGATGGTTCTACCACTGGGAAGTATAGCTCTATTCACTGTCTACCCCAATTTTGCCAAACGGGGTGAAGGCAGTGTAAGTTATCTGTGTGGGAGCATGCTGTCTCTCACATAGTTTGTGTTCAGAAAAAACTTCCTGATGGATTGATTGATTGATTGATTATGGGAGAGTCTTGGGCCACTATTAGAAAATGGCTTTATTATATTTTCAACCCATCTAAGATGTTCTTCACCTCTCAATCACATCTCCTTGATCAAGATTGTATAACGTTTTGGTCTCTTTTCTATAATGAGGATTAGTCCCTTTTCTGTAATGGTGACTTTTTCAAACATTAAAAAAAATTCAGTCTAAATGATAAAAATTATTTATCACATGCAGTTGACAGCATCTCTTCATTTGCACTGGGAAGAAATACAGTCTGTCGTATTTCATTCTTCCTCCAGTCCGTCTTGCCTCTCTGACTTCCGGGTAGGCTGGCATTAGAGGAACACGGGGTGAGACATTGCCTCCGTGGTGCTGTTCCGCTCTGTGTGTGGGCACTCCATGCGGTAGGCTGCCCTGTGGGCACCTGCATGGGCAGGGTAATGCGTTGGGTAATTTGGAGGCTCTTGGAAGGTGGTCTTTGGAAAGACCCCCACATCACACCCTTCCAGTATCCTGGCTTCACACTCTCTGCAAACACTCTTGCTTAAATCCCCTTGCACTATGTTCCGTAACCTTGTAGAGGAGGGGGAGGTCTCCTCCTCCTCGCCCTCATGGATGAGGGATCTGCCAAGGGGGCCAGTCCTGCTGCTCCCCAGCTACTGACTTGACCCAAGGAGAACAAGACCATCCTTGCTGTTCTCCATAGTGGAGTTCAGACTGACCCGCTGCTCGCCTCTGTCGTCGTTTTGTTGTTACGGGTTGTTGCCTCCCTTCAGAATTCACCAGACAAGGGGGCCCAGGGGTCTCTGTGCACTCATATGTCCGAACTCCAGTGTCCACACTGTGCTTGCGCAAGAGCCCCGTTGCTGCATTCTGCTCTGATGACAGAGCTGGGAGGCTTCTGCGCACGTACAGGGGCTCAGTTTGGGAGTGACCGGCCAGCTTTCCTCGCTCCTCCCCAGTCTTCTCTGTGTCTCTTTTGACCCCCAGCCCTTTGTCTTGGAGGGTTAGGTGCACCATCCTTTCTATTCCCAAGGCCACCGGGTGCTCCCTTTAGGCTACAGCCTCGCTGTTTCCATTACTGATTAAATTACGTCGGGACTTCTTGAGCAGACTGGAGGCCCGCGCGGCACCACATTGACAACTTCCCAGCACTTGGTCCCACGGGAGGATTGTGCTTTCGCAGGACAGTTTCTATGAAAGAGGCGTTGTGACATCTCTTATATCACATTTGTGCATTCTGCATGTAGGGAAGGACTGCCGAGGAACACAATTTTGTGTTCCCTTTAACCCGGTCCTCAGACACTCTCATGTATAACGATGTAGCAAATTTGGACATTATTATATTTGAAAGAAATGATTTCTTACATCTTTGGAGGCTTCAGGTGGGAGGCCTGTTTAATATTACCTAGTCGCAGTTTCCGTGGCTGCGATTACTTGGTGTGCCTGTTACGGAATAATCTGTAAACCAATCCCTGCAGATAAGTGGATTTTAGTCATTTTCATTTTTTGTAATTACGGTTTTATAATTTCAGGGAGGGAAGTGCTGGATTCAGAGATTTCAGTCACGTCACCTTCCCTGATTTAACTTTCTTTCTGCAACTATGTTAACCAGAGATCTGTGTCAGATCCTAGGGATTTCTCCCATTGAAGCTGGATTATGTGAAATTTTATTTCTTTTTTTTTTTCAATACCTGCACAGATTTTGGGTTCACATATCCATCACATTCTGTTTCTTACAAGGTTATATGCAGAGAGAAATTGGCAGCAGTATAAAGAATTAACATTTGAATCTCTGAACTTGGTTTATATGTGCCTCTGGAAGTAGGGACTTAGAAAATTCTCTAAGTAACGAAGGTGAAAAGCATTTTGGTCTAAATGAAGTATTATGTAGTTCATTGATGGGCACAAATAATAACTGCAATTTTCCCATTTGCTTTCAATATTTCTTGGAATAATAGCTCATCTTTTTTATGGTCAAAGTGTCCTAGAAATAGTTACAGTGTTTGTGACAGTTTGCCAGGTGCTTAGATATTATTTTAATGTAGGAAAATAAGCTTTCTTATATTAAATAAAAAATAAAAATGGCTATGAAGCTATTAGACCACAGGCTTTGTTGAACATTGTGTCTTGTTCACTATTATGTTTCCATTTCCTAACACACAGTGCCATTTTATAGTACATCCTTAATAAATATTTGCTGAATGGAATCAGATCCCCATAATTACTAAGTGCTAAGCTCTATTTTGGGTGCTCTACATGTGTTAACTTGTTTACATCTCACAAAGACACGTTTAAGTAGGTGCTACTATTATCTCCATTTTATGACTGGGGAAACTAAGGCAAAGAGCAGTAAGCAGTTTCACCAAGTAAGCGACAGAACTGAAACTCAAACCCAGGCCCTGGGTGGAGGGCTTGGACATCTGACTGCTACACGAACTCTTCCTAAGTGGAGTCTGCCAGACAGATGTTGGAGAGCTAGACAGATATACCTTCCACGTGGCCCAGGATGAAGGGAATCAAAAGGTACAAGCTTCCAGATATAAAATAAACATGTCATGGGAATATAATATAAACATGTATGTCGTGGTGACTGTAGCTAATAAGAATGTATGGCTTATTTGCAAGTCACTAAGAGAGTAGATCCACAAAGTTCACATCACAGGAAAAACATTTTTTTCTGCTTGGTAACTATGTATGATGATGGATGTTAACTAGAGAAAAAAAAAGATGGAGATGATATTTGGTAGATTTTTGACAGACTAAAGTCTTCCAAGGCAGGGTCTCTTGTCAACAGATATTTTATCAACAGATATTTTCCTAACAAGGAAAGCTTTATACTGTCAGCATGAGGCTTTATCATCCATTCTTAATTATTGGTTAGATGTATGTGTTTTCCTCAGAATTGTCACACTGAGGATGGTGTCACATTTGGGTTCGTGGGCCACATGGTTACTGCCCTTTCATGGGAATCCCAGCAGGCCTTACTTGGGAAATACTAGCTGCCGGCAGCCTAAGCAAACACCGTCGCCATGGGCCAGGAATGCAGTTCATACCTCAGGAAGGTAGAGCCTGGGTGGCTCTAGTCAGTTGAGCATCCGATGTCGGCTCAGGTCGTGGTCTCACAATTTGCAGGATTGAGCCCCTCATTGGTTTGGCTGCCGTCAGTGCAGACCTGGCTTTGGATCCTCTGTCCCCCCCCTTCCCCTCCCCTGTTCATCTTCTCTCTCTAAATAAACATTAAAAAATTATTTAGAAAATGCCTCATGAAAAGAGCACCCCAGTAGGATGGACAGATGACTGGCTAACTGACCAAGTGCAGCGCGGAGCTCTTAAGGAGATAGAAAGGTAGGAAAGATTCAGACATTCATACTGAACTGAGTAGAGATTGGAGGAGGAAAACTGGAGAAAAAGAGGAAAATGGTAAAACTGATAGGTGGAGGAATAAGACAGCAGCCGGCAGGCAGGCATACCTATGAATTGTGGTGAGAGGCTGCAGTAGGGTCAGAACCCACCCACATCTCTACCTTCCTGGTTTTGTCAGCTTCAGTCACAGCCTGGGGCGGACATGTCAGTGTGGAGGTCCTCAGCGATATAACTAGCAGCAATGATCCAGTTCTTCCGTGGAATCTTCTGGCACATCACGTTCGAGGCCTCTCCTATCCATAATTCCAGAGATGTAGTTTTAAAATAATTCAAAACAACATTGTTATCTCTTTCAACTGCCATGAAAGGACCAGCTACCACCATCTATGTAATCAGCGACACAAGCTTCTGCCCAGTTACTCACCATTTGGCAAATATTTACTGAGCGCCCTGGTTAAATACATAAAAAACTGAAGCCAGGGCATATTGGGAAGTTATAGCTTTGCTATGAAAAACCAGCTACTTTATTTTTAGAGAGGTTGTTATGATCTGTAGAACTCTTTAGGAAAGAGTTCTTGGGTTCATATAAATCTAGCCCTTAAATCTGTACGAAAACTATCCTTGCAAAATTCCTGGATCTGTTTTCTGCTACTCCAGGCCAAAGCCATTTTGTCCTTTACTTCTTTGCCCATAATTCAGTTGGCATATTTATGTCTGGATTCCATCCTCACGTCCAAGACAGGCTGGATGGGGAACTTTCTGAAGGCAGTCCTGTTTATCCAAGACTGCGGGTGCTTTGAAGTGAAGACGAATGAGGGAAGCAAAGTGCACTGAGAGCTGACGCCACTACTTGCAGAGGATGGTGAGAGAGCTGCAGGAGGAGAGGGGCGCACTTAGGGAAGGGGCCGGGCCCTCAGGAGGTGTGGGGCTCAGGGGGGAGACAGAAGCAGCCTGGGGAGTGGAGGCCCCAAGGCTCCACAGGTACAGAAGGCTGCCGTCTGTTGAGTGTGAGCAACGGGAGGTGGGTGGCTTCTTGGTGGTGGCCGGGGCTTGGACTTCCGTTTCTTCCCTTGTGTCCCGCCCCCAGTCGCGCCCCCACCCCGACTCTCAGCCCATTTCTTCTCACTGGGCAGTTTCTTTAGGTTTGACCAGTGGAAACCCGAGATTTTCAGAAGTTTACTTGAGGCAGGAAATACTTCAGCAGTGATGTTCATTTTCCTCTGCTCCGCCCAAGTTCACCTCTTCTAGTTGTTTATCACCGGTGAGAGTCTCGACTGCTCCACCTGCTGTAGGACAAGTTGTTAAGTCCCCACCATCCTTGTAATCCCAGTGAACTTCCAGTGTGTACCTGTGTGTGTGTGTGTGTGTGTGTGTGTGTGTGTGTGTGTGTGTTGGAAGGGCTCTTTTATTTCTTTTTTCTTTTTTAAATGTATTTACTTATTTTGAGAGCAAGAGGGCATGAGCAGGAGAGGGGCAGAGAGAGAGAGATGGAGAAAGAATCCCAAGCAGGCTCTGAATTGTTAGTGCAGAGCCTGACACAGGCTTGAACTCATGAACCATGAGGTCATGACCTGAGCTGAAGTCAACCATCAGGGATGGAAACAGCGATGACATTTACAACTGTATACTAAGAACAGTCCTCTGTGAAGGGAGGATGGCTGAGAGGTAGACAGGTGACCAATCTAGCTTCCTGCTTCCTCCTGTCTCATTTTCCATTGGTTGGGGTGTGCTCTTGGGGATATTAAGTCCCTCAAGGTTCTGGGTTGAATTATAAGCCCCTTTAAGTAGCTTTTGGAGAAGCTCATGCAATTCTAGTATAGTCAGTATGTGGGTGCTAAGGTTTCTCCTGGCTGGTTGTTCTTTTATATTTACTCACATATCTGCTGTTTCGAGTGCTCTTCATTTATTCTTGTGGACATGAATTCCCATCTGGGGTTATTTCCTTCTAGCCTAAACAATTTTAGTATATCTTATAAGGCAGGTCTACTTACAATGAATCTCATTTTCATTTTTTTCTGGGAGTGTCACTATTTCACATTCATTTTTGAAGGTTGGTTTTGCTGGAGATAGAATTCTTAGTTGACAGTTTTTCTTCTTTAGTACTTTGTGTGATTCTTCTGACTACTTGCCCCCATAGTTTCTGATGGGAAGTCAGCCATTATTCATATTGTATTCCTTTTAGGTGTTAAGTTGATTTTCTTTTCCTACTTTCAAGATTTCTTTCTTTCTTTCTTTCTTTTTCCCACCCCCTCCCTTCCTCCTTTTCTTCCTTTTCTTTCTTTCTTTTCTTTCATTCCTTTATCCTTCCTTCCTTCCTTCTTTTCTTCCTTTCTTGTTTTGATTTTCACTAGTTATGATGGGTCTAGGTGTGGATTATCTTTGTGTTTATCTGGATTTTGTTGAGCTTTATGAATATGTAGATTAATGTTTTCTATCAATTTGGAAAGTTTAAAACCATTGTCTCTGCAGATAGCTTTTCTGTCCTTTCATCTCTTTTTGGGATACCCATTACATATATATGTTGTCATGCTTTATCTTGACCCTCAGGTCTCTGAGGTTCTGTCCATTTTTCCTTAGTGTTTTTCCTTTCTGTTCTTTGGATTGGGTAATTTTTATTGCTCTATTGTTTACTCATACTGTATTCACTCATCTCCAATCTTCTCTTCATCCTATCATATAGTGAATTTTTCATCTTGAATAGTCTATTTTTTAACTCGGGAGTTTCCAATTTTAAAATATTTGCTGAGGGTACCTTAGTGGCTCAGTCATTTGAGTGTCCAATTTCAGCTTAGGTCATGATCTCACAGTTCATGAATTCAAGCTCCATGTCCAGCTCCTTGCTGGCAGAATGGAGCCTGCTTGGGATTCTCTCTCTCTCTCTTTGCCCCTCCCTCACTCTCTCTCTCTCTCTCTCTCTCTCTCAACAATGAATAAATATTTAAAAATATATATGTGTGGTATTTCTCTATTGAAGTTCACTATTTGTTGAATTACCATAATCATGTTTTTAAAAATTCTTCAAAGTATTTATAATAAATGCTTTGCAATGTATTATCTAATAAAGCCAACATCTCTGTCTGCTTGGAGATAGTTTTTATTAAATGATTTCCCCCCTGAGTATGGGTCACATTTTCTTGTTTCTTTGCATATTTATAATCTTTGAATGATCCCTGGACATTTCTTGTTTCTTTGCATATTTATAATCATTGAATGATCCCTGGACATTTCAATTAACATTTTGTAGCAACTCAAGATTCTGATTTATTTATTTTGTTTGTTTTCTTTTTTTGGTAAACTATTTGAACTTAATCTGTAGAATCTTATTTCCCACACTGAGTATAGCAGGAAATGTCTCTGGTCAGTTTATTTATTCTCTTTTTCACTTTTTGGCCAGGCTTCACAGGGATGGCTCCTGTGTCTGCATCCTCTACTGATCAGCCAATGACTTGGACAGAGGCTGTGCTCAAAAACACTGAGACAATAAGACTTCAACCCTCTGCTGAGGTTGGCAAAGTTCAGCCATTTTTAAGTCATTTCTGGTTTTTCTTTCCCGGGGCTCTCTCGGGTTTCCCTGCACATCTGTGTGGCTTTCAGTCCAAGGATATGCGGAGAGCTTATGGAGCCCTTTTGTGGCTCTCTCATTTCCAGCATTTACTCCATCTGTGAGCACCACCACAAGCTAGAAAAAAGGTAGTTTTTCATTTCATAATTACCTCCTACCAAGGCCATCACTTATAGGGAGAAAGCCATGAGTTCCCTACCCTCACCCCCTTGCCCATGATTCAAATACGATCAAAGTGGTTGGTTTTCCAGCAATCTCAATGCTGGTGAGACAATCACTCTTGTCTGTTGAGTTGGGGTTGGGAATGCAACCAACCCCAGTCAACGAAGCTGTATACTCTTCTTGCCTGAAGCTATAGTAGTTCTTCAAGACCAAGTACTTTCCAGTGTGTTATCTGCTTTCCAGAGCCATGGAATAGTTATTTTCAATGATCCTAACCAGTTTTAATTTGTGTGTGTGTGTGTGTGTGTGTGTGTGTGAAGATTTGCTGACTTCTCCACCTTGCTACAGCTGTACATTCATCTCCCAGTATACTTCTGCCCATTGTTTTGTTTTAAATCTTTTTGTCTCCCTTTGTTTTATCTTTTGTAAAACTTGGGAGTTGAGTTTTCCTTTGTGATCTCATGTTAAAAGCTTTTTTTCCCATTTTAGTACGTGAATTAAACTTATTTACATTTACTGACTTGACATAGAAATTGTATTTGATCTCAGTTTTGTCATGTTACCTTATGTAATATTTTTTGGTTTATAATGTTTAAAATTTTTTTTAATGTTTATTTATTTTTGAGAGAGAAACAGAGCATAAGCAAGGGAGGGACAAATAGAGAGAGATAGAGAGACAAATTCTGAAGTAGGCTCCAGGCTCTGAGCGATCAGCACAGAGCCTTGTGTGGGGATTGAACTTATAAGCCATGAAATCACAACCTGAGCTGAAGTCAGACAGTTAACCAACTGAGCCACTCAGATGCCCCTTTTTTAAATGTTTTTTAAAGTTTTAACTATGATCCCTGTTGACCCATTAGTTGATGTGTATGTATGGGTTTTTCTTATGGCATTTAGAGAGGTTTATATTTTTGTTCTACTGGTTATCTTTATATTTAAATCTTTATATAATAACAGTCTCAGTCTTGGTTTGTTAGTCAATATTTATAGATTTTTACAATGAACAGCCATGTTTCCTTTTCCATGTTCTTTCTTTTTTTATAACTCAATTTTGATTATTAGTATTTTCTTAGTGTTTTCATTGTATTGTTAACCATACTTACATTTTATCACTTTAATGGCATTATTGAATGAAATCCTTTGTTAACTACACAGGTGAATGAATCAGTGAACCTCCCCCATATCCTACCTTTTAACCTCTTTCTTCTCCAAATAGTTGTATGATTACTGCATTGTGGGGAGATGTAAGATTTTCACTTTCTTTTATCACCTTAATCTTCACATTTGCTTTAGTCTGAATTTTACAGTTAAGTATATTCGGTCTTCATTGCCAGATCCATTACCTTTTTCTTTCCTAGGCATTTCTTGGTTAACTAAGGTTGTTTATCTGGTCAAGGGCCCAGCAAGAACCTGTGGGTGTCATACTTCTTGAAGACTTGCATGTTCAGTTGTTTGTCGACAGCCTTGCACCTGGAGCCTCCATGGGCAGATGCACATGGAATCCCGGATTCATACTCTTTTTCTTGACTGTGTATTAGTGTCGCTCCACTTCTGGTGTCACGTGTTGCCGTAGAGAACTTTGAGACCACTTTGCAACTTTTCCCTCTGTGAACAGCTTAGTCCCTTTGCCTGACTGCCCAGAGCATCTCTCTGTCTTTATCTTTCTACCCCAATAACTCTACTGGGATGTCCCCTGTGAACCATCTTGACAGGCACACATGAGCCCTTTGGTGTAGAGAGTCAGGAAACTTGTCTTGAATTATGTGCTTCAATATTTATTCTGTTGAATTGTCTCAGTACTCATCAGCATCTCTGAGTGTGCACATTTTAGATTTGCTTTGATTGCTTTCCAGAATCATCTTCCCTTGAACTCTTTAAAACCTTTTCCTCAAAAAATTAACAACAGAACTCCCCTGTGACCCAGCAATAGCACTGCTAGGAATTTACCCAAGGGATACAGGAGTGCTGATGCATAGGGGCACATGTGCCCCAATGTTCATAGTGGCACTTTCTACAATAGCCAAATCATGGAAAGAGCCTAAATGTCCATCAACTGATGAATGGATCAAGAAGATGTGGTTTATATGTACAATGGAATGCTATATGGCAATGAGAAAGAATGAAATCTGGCCATTTGTAGCAACGTGGATGGGACTCGAGGGTGTCAGGCTAAGTGAAATAAGTCAGGCAGAAAAAGACAGATACTATATGTTTTCACTCATATGTGGAACAGGAGAAACTTAACAGAGAACCATGGAGGAGGGGAAGGGGAAGACTAGTTAAGGAGAGAGATGGAGGCAAATCATGAGAGACTCTTAAACACTGAGAACAAACAGAGGGCTGATAAGGGTAAGGGAGGGAGGGGGAGTGATGGACAGGGAGGGGGGCACTTGTTGGGATGAGCACTGGGTGTTATATGGAAACCAACTTGACACTAAACTATAATAAAAAAAAGAAAATTAGGAAACAACATCAACAAAAATAAATAAATAAAACCTTTTCCTTACTTCCTCTGAATTTTGTTCATTTTATTATTCCTGTCCTAAATGTCCCTGACGGCGTTTTCCTTAGGGTCTGTTTGTTCATTGTTTTGTGGCTACTCCTCTGTTGCCTGTGTCCCTCCCTTGTACTTATTTCCTAAGTTCTGTCAGCTCACATTTCACTTTCTTCTGTTGTTTCACCATCTCTTACCTGAGTTCTGCATGTCTCCTTTGTGATCTTTGTTCGAAGAGGTGAAGTTTGAGTTTGCTAGGGCTTCCGTAACAAAGTGTCACAGACTGAGTGGCTTAAACAACAGACATTCACGGTCGCACACCTCTGGAGGTGAGAAGTCCAAACTCCAGGCGTTGGTAGGGTTGATTTCTTCTGAGGCTTCTCCGCTTGGCTTACGGATGGTCACCTTCCTCCTGCGTCTTCCCGTGCTTGTTCCTTGGTACGTGTCTGTGTCCTTATATCCTCTTCTTAGAAGGCCACCAGTCATATTGGATATTTTGGATATTTTCATATTGATCCTGTGGGGATTTTTAAAAAAATTTTACTCATTGAAGATTTGAATTTTCTTAAATGGTCTCTCTGTATAGGGCTTCTGTGTGTGTGTCTGTGTGTGTGTGTGTGTGTGTGTGTGTGTGTGTGTGTGTGTGTATGGTATCCATGGCAGTCTTCCAGGCTTCTCAACCCAAGAGCTCCCTCCTGCCCTGCTGCCACAGAGAGGGGCTGCTTTCCACCACCGTGAGCTCCTGAGAGTGAGTCACGGGGGTGCCTATCCTGCTGTTGCTCAAAATAAAATGAAAATCATCTAGGAGAGTTCATGCTGTGAGCCTTCTCACTTCGGGTCTGCATCCCTTTTCACAGACCAGGTGCACAGCTTTCCCACTTTGGTGTGGGGCTTCAGGGTCAGGAGGGTTGTTTTTCCAGCACTTAATGTGATCCGGGTCACCGGGCCCTGTCCGCACTCCACTGTTTCCTGTCTGCCTGACTTCCTGTGTGGCCCTTGTTTTATTTCTGCTAAGTTTGGAAGGTTCTGTGTAAGTTTATGAGGCAGTGGGTTGTGTACTTCTCTTAGCGTTTTCAGGGGTTGTGTTTATTTTTTCCCCTTGCCTTTTGGGATAAGAAATGGAAAGGTGATTCTTACTCAGCCATGTTTATACTGGAAGTCAGTTAGTAATTTATTGAATGATTACTGTCTGTCAGACAGAGGCCTGAACGCTACAGGTGCATTATATCCTATCTGATGGTTATCCTAGTGATAAGAGATAGGAGGAAAGACCCTGCAAATTAGCTCTTATTAGCTCCACCCCCAGATCCCTTTTAGAATAACAGGCTGCCACTGTAGCTGAAAAGTCAGTCTGCATTTTTCAGACTTTCTTCCAACTCAGGTTCGTGTGTGAACTGATGCTCTCCCATGCCGTTTGGAATCCAGACATGAGGTGGCGTCTACACTCTGTTGCTTCCACAGATACTGTGGCGGAGGCATTGGTTGTCGTAGAGAGGGAGAGTGTAGACCTCCACTCTCTAGTGGTATGTTCTGGAAGGCTACAGCTGTGATAGCAGCTTTGGATCTCCAGATTCTAGCAGAAGGGGCGCAGATTTAGCAGTTGGGACAGTGGGTTCCTGATTCTCTTGATCTCAAATGGTGCCAGACTGCGACTCCGGTGGAGGATCAGTTGTCTGGTATGATCCTGAAGGCTCAGTCCAGGAGCCTACCCCTCCAGCCGTCCCTCACGAACTTTTGTAAATTCCTCGTTCCCTTCACTAACTCTGCATCTGATTATGCTGGCCAGGAGGGGTTCTGATATTTAAAAGTGAGCCCTGGCTGGTAGATTCTTTGAAGGAGAGGTCATCTAACTAGTTAGAAGTGGAACTTGGATTTACTCCAAGTCTGTCCGATTCCAGAACTTCTCATCCAACCAACTGTGATTGATCACAGATACCAAGCGCTTCTGTAGTGTTTACTATGTGCCCAGGCACCGTTCTGAGCACTTTCTATTTGTTAACACACTAAATTCTCACAATAATCCCGTAAACCAGGTACTTTGAAATATGGCACAGAGAGGCTAGCAAATCTGTCCAGGACCATGCAGGCCTGCTCCAAAGCCCACGTTCTTAATGGCTGGGTTACCTTCAACTCAAAAATGCCTTTATTTTACATTTGGAGGTTTTATTTTTTAAACTTACTTTTAAGATTCAGTCTTAACTTTGTGGTATGGATGTTATTTTAATAGATTTATCAGTTTGGCCCTATTCAAGTTCTTCCTACTAGAATATTCTGAATAGCTCTTTAGTATGTTGCCAGTGTAATGGAAATGGCACTGTCTTAGAATTATGGATTATCAGGGTTGGGAGAAGGCCTATTAGTTATCTAGTTCAAGGACTTGAATTCTCTCTATAAATTCCCTGTCTATTTATCAGTCAGCCTGGGAGATTCAGCATTTCCCCAGACAGCCGCTCCGTCTTCAGCTAGGATCTATTAGGAGAGACTTCCTAAGATTGAACTAACTGTGCATTTTTAGGACCGCCATTCATTAACTCTTGGTAAATACATACCTATTACTTTGTTTCACAGGACGACCCTGCAGATATTTGAAGACAGGTAGCATGCCTCCTGGAATCTTCCCTCTTCTTCTCTTTAGGTGACTTCCAATTTCTTTAACACTTTGTCAGGAATTTAGTTGGCTTCAACATACAGATTGCTCTGAATTACTTGATCTAACAACACGAGAGTTGAGTGTGATTAGCAGTGAGCAGAACAGGACCTCCTTGTCCTTGCCCTGGATATTGTGTGCTTTGAAGAAGCATATAGCATTATTGAATCATACTGAAATTGGAGTCAATTAAACCTGTAGCCCTTTTCTGACTTATGCAGCTGTTAGGAGTATCTCTCATATCCTCTCTTTCTTTGGGGCTGTCTCTTAGTCTCTCTGCTCTACGTATAGTGGACCTCTCTGAGGAGGTTTCTTTGCCGTGGCCATGTCTGCTGTTACGGCCTTGGACACATGTACTCCCGCTGACAGGCTGGTATATTACTCATTTTCTACGTCAAATTCCCTTTCCCCTCTGTTGTGATGTCTTCCCATTTGATTGGTTATTCTTAGAGCACCTTAAAATTTTCCATGACGCATTGCCCCCCAGGGGCTGCCCTTCCTGATTTTCTGTTTCTATGAAGTCTCTCTAATACACACTTTCAAAGCTCTGTGCTTCTGCTTTCATGAATTTATCTACTTGTAATAGTTTTAAATGCATAATTTTCATGCAAGATTACAATTCCACGACCTTTCTGTTTACCTTTTTATTCCCAGTTCCTGGCACACGTTCAAAATGCATGTATCGACTAATTGATAGTAATGGGACTTCAGATATCATGCTGTTGTTTTGATCCATTTAGTCTATCAGGATCTTTGGGATTCATAACGGTGTCACTGAGAATATTTCCATTGTCACTGACAGGTTTTAGTGCCGTGCCATTCACGTCCATCTCCACTTGATGATTGGAACCTGTATCTTAATACTCAGAACTCTCTCCCCAGTTCCTGTCAACCCTTTGAATTATGTCCCTTCAGATAAGATTGAATTTATTTTGTCATATGACCATTCAACTCATATTTCTTTAGTTTGTCCACATGATATCAAGATAGACATTAATTGCCTAATTTTTTGACTTTTGAAAAAACTCACTAAATTCTATTCCATTTCCCTAAAATATCTTGTCTTCTAAAGCTTTCAAAAATTAGTCTAACTCAATTTAGTAAACATGCATCTGGCTTCTAGTAAACAGGGTTTCTTCTTCTCAATTCTTGCTAACTAGTTTTAAAATAGAATCTTGCTTAAGATTATAATACATAATACTCTGTTAAAAAACAAAATTCAACTGAGTAAGTTTGAAGTTCTAATTGGCTTTATTCCATAATTCATGATGTGGGCAGCATCCCGGGTAGCAAGTAGAAAGGGACTCTGAGAAGCTGTACAAAATGGAAGGCTTTTAAAGGGATAGGACAAGGAAGTCAGAAAGAAAAGAAAAGATGATTCCAGGCAAAGATCACCTTCCTTCTAGAGGAGACGGGGGTTTCTGTTAGGTAGATTACCTCACTAGTGCCAACCAGAAAAATGACCTGTTCTCCTTTTTATTTAAAAACTACTCTGTGTAACGATATATTTAAAAAAATTTTTTTAAATGTTGATTTATTTCTGAGAGACAGAGTGTGAGCAGGGGAGGGGCAGAAAGAGAGAGGGAGACACAGCATGGGAAACAGGCTCCAGGCTCTGAGCTGTCAGCACAGAGCCCGACGTGGGGCTCAAGCCCACAAACTGCGAGATTATGACCTGAGCTGAAGTCGGACCCTTAAACTACCGAGCCACCCAGGCGCCCCATGTGTAGTGATATTTTGACTCACTGACTGACTGACTAACTGGTTGCAGGTGACATTCCTGGGAGAGGCTGACAGCAAAATTAGTTTAGGTATTAAGTTTTGGTTTGCTGATGTGGGGCTTACCACAAGTGACTCCATTTGGGGCCTGTTAGTTTTTTTTTTTTTTTTAACAATACATCTATATAATTTTTTGCAGAACTGTTGACAGAGACAGTCACAGAGAAGAACATTTTATATATATAACAATATATTTATTACTTTCAAGAAGTTTATCATTACTCTGTTATCTAATATATGTGTCATATTCAAATTTCATCCATCACAATGACATTCTTTGGAACAGGATTCAAGTAAGACTAGCATGTTGCATTTACTTGCCATGCCTCTTTGATTTCCCTTAATCTAGATGTTTCCCTGCCTTTCTTTCATGACACTGAAGATTTATGACAAGATCAACCCCATTGTTTTTCAAAATGTTCCTCAATCTGTATCGATCTGATTGGTTCCTCATGATCAGATTTTGGCAAAATTGCTGCATTGGTGATGTGTCTGTTCTCACATGGCCAGCAAGCAATGTTTACTTACCGAGTTGTTGACTTTAATTTGAAATCTTGGTAAGGTTGTTTCCGCCTGGTTTCTCCACTGTGAAGGCACCTTTTCCCATGTGTACTTAAAAACTACTCTACATTAATATTTTGAGTTCTGGTCATTTTTGAAATTAGAATTACCTTTGTGTTCTCTACAACGTCTCCCTTTTGTGACTTTCAAGAACGTTTGCACTCACTGTGGTCACGTCACCGGGCCCCTGCTGGATCGCTCTGTGGAGAGAAGAATTAGAACTATTGGCTGTTCTCCAACAATCTCTGCACCAAAATGAGCTTCATTTCTGCCTTCCCACTGTTTGTTTGGCAGTATCGCTCTGAAGATGAGCAGTTCTTTTCCCCTCTGTTATTGGTTAAAACCCTCTGCTCAAGCTGCCCTTCCTTTCTGGATGTGTCCAGCTCCCTCCCACTCGACTATTTTACCAATGGTTTTACTACCTCTGTTGTCTGCGTGTTGGCTGGGAAAGCAAAGTACAGAGTGTCACAGTTGGGTTATTAGTTGCTACTTTTGGAAATACATACTATGCTTACATGTGAGGCTCATGTTCTGGGCTCTTTGAGACACTATAGACCCCAGACAAAAACACTAGATTCTTCATTAACTCAGTAGTTTTTTGCTTTCTCTTTTCTTCTGTCCTACATTCAATGGCACCATTTAACTGGAATTGCTTTTGCAAGGTGTCACCATCACAGTCATTTCCTGCCATATTTTACTGGACGTTTCTGTACATAGGACCTGTAGACTGCTCCGTCTTTCTAAAATTTCTTTATCCCCTTGGCTTTCAACAGGACACTTCTCTGTTCTTTAATAGATAACTGAGCATTTCTTATACTTTCTCGATATATAAAAGTAATCATTTTTGTCTGTTAAAATTTTGGCATGAAATGTGTTATGCATATATATTTTAAATATTTTTTTACTCAACTATAGGATCTTTGAACAGGGCAAAAGACCTTAAAGTGATTCATTAGAAATCTTTTATGCTGTCGAGACAATTTCCCTTGGGCAGAGATAAACAGGAAAGCAAGGCAAACAGAATGTTGCAATAGAGGAGAGAGACTGAACTGAAGTGAGATGAAACAGAAGGGGGGATGGTTTGCCAGCTCTGGCTTGAGTTGGTGGGAAAGTTCTGGACGTCGTTAGTGGGGGAGGTTGTTTAATGCAGTTGGTTCACCCACACTGGCTAATTGTCTCTTGTTTAAGTTAGCATTCTCCCCTCCTACAGAGATTGGGGCTCTATCTTTCTTTTTATTTATGCATTTATTTATTTATTAAAAAATTTTATTAGAGAGAGCCCAAGAGCACAATTTGGGGAGAGGCAGAGAGAGAGAGAGAGACCAACACACAGAATCTGAATTAGGGTCCAGACTCTGAGCTGTCAACACAGAGCCCGATGCGGGGCTCAAACCCACGAACCCGGAGAGCACAACCTGAGCCGGTCAGATGCCTAACTGACTGATCCAGGTACACAGGGGCACAATCTTTCTTGATGGTTACTTTTCAAAGGGATTGCTCCTAGTTCCTTAAGAAATTCCTCGTTTGCAAAATGGAAGAGGCCAGACAAGGTTTACTACATTTCAAAGAAGTAGAGAAATAATTTGCAATTACAAGTTTTCTAAAATAAATGTTTTGAGAAAAGGGAGGTCAGGGGCCTGTAGTGAGGAAGAAGCCTGTCTGCAGTATGTCAAGCTGAGGGGACACTAAGGCCATTTTGATCAATGGGATTGTGGCTTCTTGCCTATCTGCCAGTGCAAAAATTGTCCTTGGCTTTGAGTTTTGACACAAGTTCCCACTCATACATAGAGGCCAAGGGGAAAAAGAGAGCGTGCCACCTGAAGGGAACTTTAAAGTCGCATCCAGTGGCATGGGCAGAGTCAGGAGGTTCTATGCCCGGAAGATAGGGGTCACCATGGCCCCAAAATTGAGTTTGTAATGATTTTGTTCCTGAGCCATGGAAGATTTTTAATCTCATCTCCCTATGTTGTGTACACAGAGAAAGCATTTTTCTTTTTAAAATTTTAATTTAATTTTTTAAATGTTTATTTTTGAGAGAGAATGAGTGAGTGGGAGAGGTGGCATGGGGGCGGGGGGGTGGTGGGGGGAGACGGGGACAGAGAATCTGAAGCGGGCTTTGCCCTGACAACAGAGAACCCAATGTGGGGCTCAGACCCATAAATCGTGGGATCATGACCTGAGCTGAAGTCGGACTCTCAACCAACTGAGCCACCAATGTGCTCCTAATTTTATCTGGGGGGTGAGAGGGAGAGAGTGAGTGGGAGAAGGGCAGAGGGAAAGAGAGAGGCTCCCAGGCAGGCTCCATGCTAAGTGTGGAGCCTGATGTGGGGCTTGATCCCAAGACTGTGAGATCATGACCTGAGTCGGAATCAAGTCATATGCTCAGCTGACTGAGCCACCTCGGATCCCCCAGAGAAAACATTATTATATCTTCTAAATAATTTAACCTTGAGGCCAGCGTGTTTGGGTCTGAGAAAAAGTATAGCTCTTAATTGCCACACAGAGTGCCCGTTTCTCCTCTCATAACTTCCCTGCTGTCCCTTCTGTAGGATTTTTACATATTACCCTCCTGTCTTGGTATCGCTCTTTTAAAATCTTGCTTTATACTAGAAAGCTCTTAGACTGCAGGTGTAGTTTCATTGTTTTGGTTTTTGTTCGAATGACCTTGAAGTGCCTGTAGAGAGAGTTAAAAATTAGTAAATATTTTGCGAGCTTGGGATTTTTATGGTGTTCTTTTGTTCTTTTGAAGCCTTGATCTTTATCCTTCTTCATTTATAAATTTCTGTGTCTGATCTTCCTGAACAAAATAGTTAATCTCCCTGATTTCTGGTAATCTCCCATTATCTTGAGCATCTGATAGGCATGTAATTGCTCATTGTCTTCATCTGGAGCCCCAAAGAACAGAGGTTATGCAATTTGGGGATATAATTTACTGTCTCATGATTCTTCATTTCCGCCCAGATGCCGGCCCTTGTCTAAATTCAGAACTTGTCTAAATGCAGATCAATGGGCATCATGGGGCTTGTTTAAATATGAACAAGTCTACAAATCTAATTCTTTTCCTGATATTCGGAGACCAAACTGAAGTTTTGCACAGAATGATGTTCACCTGGTCAGCCAACACTGATGCTTTCCCCTCAGTTTTCAAGTCCCTGGTTGTTTATTAGCTGTTTGTTCAGTGTCTTTCCTTTCAAAGCTTTTGTTCTAAGTTCTTTGTTTGAAATAAATACATAAGAGTAAATATCTAATCAAATGCTGATTTGACTTGCTGGTATTAAAAAACTTTCAGGGGAGCCTGGGTGGCTTAGTCGGTTGAGCGTCCGGCTTCAGCTCAGGTCATGATCTCATGGGTTTGTGGGTTCAAGCCCCATGTCGGACTCTGTGCTGACAGCTAGCTCAGAGCCTGGAGCCTGCTTCGGATTCTGTATCTCCCTCTCTCTCTCTGCCTCTCCCCTGCTTGAGCTGCCTCTCTCTGTCTCTCAAAATAAATGAAAAACATAAAAAAAAAATTAAAAAAAAGTTTCGGTAGCTGAGTTATTCAGAAGATGACTTGAAACATCTATAAAGAATTAGTGACCGATAGATTTTTTAACCAGGTTATTGCATAAATTATAATAATTATTTTGGCAGGCTTTTCAAGAATAAGAAAATTCATTCAAAATGCTTTTTTTTTCCATAAGAACCTGGAGAATTTATGTAAGGATTGGTAGAAGTAGACTCATTTCTCTGAGGTTTTGTCTTTGAACTAATACATGAGAGCGTTTAGGATTAGTTGCCATCACTTTAGAGCCTACCAAGTAACAAGTAATGCAGTTTTACTTATGTTATTTCATTTAATCTTTCCTATGCCATAAGCAGTGGATATTACTTCTATTTTACAGATAAATAATCTGTAAAGTTGGAGAGGTTAATCAAGTTTTCTCAAATGTACACAGCCCGAATTAGCTAGAACATTTTAGATGCTTACTTAAAAGCTATCATGTACTAAGCTTCTTCAATCCCAGAGAAGATCTCCACAGAAATGCGTTCTTTTAACTAGTGTTAAGTCCTCCCCCTGCAAGAGGAGGAGGAGTCTGGTTATTATCCCCATTTTATAGGTGAGTAAGCCGAGCGTCAGAGAGCATAAATAATGTGCATAAATGATGTGCGTAAGATTCAACACCCGATAAGGGGCAGAGTCATGATTCACTCCGAGAGTGGCAGCTCTCGATACCACGCTGAACCGTTGGATGTTTCTCGCGTTGTCAGTAGGGCGCTTGGAGGAAATGAAGCACGAGCGTATAGACAAAAAGTCTGTATATCCAACCTTCCTCCAAGATGAAGCGGTCATAGTGGGTGAGGGGGAGGGGTTTTGTGCATCCAAAGCTCTGCCAGGTGATTTACTGTCAGCAGCTGCTCCCAGTCCCTCCCTGCCTTCCCCCTTCCCCCTGACCTGCTGCACTGTTTCCAAGGAAACATGCAAACATGCTGGGAATTTGGATAGAATATTCTGATCCTTATTGACCAGACAAAAAGTAAACACTTCGGAGTTATCTACTCTGCTCAGACATTGTTTCCTACTGCTCCAGCTCCAAACGAATTGCGTTTTAGGGCAGCTGGTCAGTGGGGCTTCCCTAGCCTTGGTGTACGAACGGGAGGATTTTGACTCCGGGCCCGTTACCATCTGTGTCTTTGCTTTCTCTGTCATGCATGTGCCCCCCAGGTTACTGGCACCTGGGCTGGAAAGGGGACAGTTTTATCTGATTTAGGCTCGTGCATCTTCTCTCTGTTAGCAGTGGGTCTCGTTTCTCCCCAGTGCCACTCCCCAAGTGACCACACTTCACTCATCGCAGCATCGGCCCACATCTAGCAGGATGACATCATCGCCACAGGTATAGATGCTGACACCTGACCACTGGGGCTCAGATCCCAGGGCCCCATGTGACCCCGTGCAGGTTATTTAAACTTTTAGTCTCTCATTTCCCTTGCCAACAAAACTAGTTTCTGGCAGGGCTGCCGTGAGGTCTAAATAAGATAATACATGCGAAGTGCAAAGGCTCAGTGCTGCCATATATCACATTGCCTTATAAGGACTGTGATCAAATGGACTAATATTAGGGGTGTGTAGAGGAACATAATTAATGTATAAAAGAATTAGAATGATTATTCAAAAGTATTTAGCCAGCATTAATAGAAAATCTATTATGTGTAAGCCATCTAGTGGATCAGAAATATTTATGTTTTTGTTTCCTGAGACGTTACACTTCGTAAGAAATACAAGTGATAAGAATGTTTAAGATTCATCTACCTGATGAGAACTGCATGGAGGAGGGGGAGGGGTGCTTCAGGCTGGTACAATGAGGGAAGCAGCTTAAGCAGGATGGGGAGACTCTTAATCGGTGGCATTTGGATTTTGGTGACAATGCCAGGTGTGGAGGAAGCTGTGTAGGCAAAATCAGGAGGCAAGTTCTATGAGGGACTGACGCGTTCTGATAGCGTCATGATGGAGGGTGGCGAATGGGTAGGGTGTGTGGAGTAGGGTGACCAGCCCACATGGGTACTGGGTGCAGAGACCAGCAGGAGCAGGTGCTCCAGACTTCCCTCCTGTGCTCTGTGCTCTGCTCTTTCCCTTTCTGCATTACCAGGCTTTTTCTTCCTACTCATCATTTTGTTTGCCTTCCTCCCTTCAGCTTGCATTTTGGGCTCATGTATCTTGGCTTTTTCTCTTTGGGGCCTATGAGCTTCAACACCTGATGCCAATTGCTCGGTCCTTGGGCACCAAAAGATCACATTTCCTGGAGGAATCTGCTTGGTCGTCCTATCTCTTCTCATCAGAACAAGGTGTAGGCCACTACGAGCCTATGGATGGATTGCTTTGGGTCAGGTGCCATCGTTTTGTCTGATGAGCAATGACTAGAGGTGGCAGGATCCTGTGGTAAAATATAACCTTGTAAACATCAAGAACAGTTTCCTTTCGAATTGCTGAGGCCCTGGCACAGTGCTGAGGCTTGCTCTGGCTAATATGTTTTAAAAAGTTCTCAGGGCTATAGTTGGTCATTTGAATAATTCACAGAGCCGTGTTACTTCAAGTCATGAGAATGGGTAACATCACTGAAAAAATGTGTCCATAACTTTTTAGGAATCCTTAATTTTAATGGGTGAGGAGACAGAGGTGTTAAGGTGTAGACTCAGGTGGTGTAACAGAGGTGACACCTCTGTCCCTGCACAGTGGTGGGAGAGGACATGGGGGGCTCTGTCTCTCTGCAGCTGCACAGAGATCCAGCACAAGCTAGACCCGCTGTGGACTTTGACTGATAGGAGATAGAGAAGGAGAGAAGCCAGCAGATCTATTTCTTGCCCTTCTCTTCCAACAAGGACTAGTTCAAGAACTAGTGGCTTCCCAGGCTCTGTGGAGGCAACTGGCAACATTGAGCAATGATCTGTGTTTGCTGTGAGTCTGTGGCCAGTGCAGTCACACATCCCCATGCTTTTACTCTCTCATTTCTCTTGTTACTTCTCTTTTTCCCTTAATTTTGCTCCCCTGGGTCTCCCCTCTTCATCCCCAACTATTAGCTAATAAGTTTTTCTTAGAGTTCAGTTTTCAAGGAAACCTGGGATAAGACACCTCATTACGTATGTTCCCCATTGCTCATAGCACACTGGACACCCGAAGCCACTAAGCTAAACTATACAGACTGGTGTTTCTCAAAGTGTGGTCCTTGGATCAACAGTATCAGCATCATCTAGGGATGTGTTAGAAATGTGAACTCCTAGGCTTTAACAGCCTTGCTGTACATACTGAATCCAAACTTCTAGTTGATGGTGACGCATGCTAATGTTTGCGAATCAGGGCTCTGGTCCAGGGGTTGACAGACTGTTGTCTGTGGGCCGGCTGCTTGGTTTTGTGGATGAATTTTCATTGAAGCATAGCCTCACTTGTTAGTTTACTTACAGCTTGTAGCTGTGTTTGTGCCCCAGGCAGAGTTGAATAGTTGGGTTGGTCTAAAATACTTACTGTGTAGCCCTTTAAGCAATGGGTCGCCAGCCTTGCTCTAGTCCAACTCTGTACCTCCGCCCTCAACCCCCAGCGAGCTATGTCCTTATGAAGAGTCTGTGGTGTTCTTTCCCAAACTTGTTGGTTCCACCTTCTCCTCTTACTGCAATCATCTAGCTGAACTGCATCTATGTTGACCCATGTCATATAAAGAAACAGGGATTTGGAATTTTGTCTTCATGAAGATTAAGTTGAATGTTTTGTTGAGTTGTGAGGTGAATAGCTAGAACATACTGGTATGAAAGTAGGTGTGTGCAGTGTGACTGTGAAGTGCTAGAAGGAAATATTACAAATGCAGAAAGATTTTGCATTCATTTTGTATTTAGATTTAGACTCTACTTTAAGGAAGCCAGAGCTGGGAATTGCAGAGACTGCATTAGGGGTATGGTTCAGGAAAGAATGGTCTTTTAGAACATCTTACCATAAAAAGACTGGTAAATAAGCAAATAGCATATTTCAAATTAAAGTGTAGATTTTTAAATGATTTTTGTGATTTAAGCTTTAAATAATTTTCTTGACTGAATAGTCAGGATATTGATCAGGGCAGGTAAGAGGCTTTCTTTTAGGTCTGTGGAGACACGGTGTTCACATGTCATGCACCCAGGTACCTACAGTTCTAATTTTGTCCTTCACCAGCGCAGACTTTCTCAATGTGTTCTTTGAACTCATGCAACAGAATCACCTGTTAAATTAAAATCTGGATATTTGGACAGATATCCCGGAATCTTAACTTTAATGGCCTCCATGTAATTCATATACATGCAAAAGAACCAATGGTACAGAATAATCACCTATTTAATTATTTCTGTTCAAGTCATTAAATATAATGCAACCCAAACTCAGAGGATTATATGAAATCAATTAGTGCTTACTTTCTCCTAATTTCACCCATGAAAAACATATTATTGCATTATTTGCAGCCCTCTGTAAATTCCTTTGGCAGGAAATGGTGGATAAATAGGTAGGCAGAGGTTTTAGTCTTGCTCCAATTTACTTTACAAAAGCCTCCACCGGTGATTTTTAATAGTTTGAGGAGTCTAAGAGTTGAACTGTTTAAACCATAAAGCTGAACAAGTACAGAATATAAAATGGAGTCTAGCTGTATGCATGCATGTACATGTGAATGTATCTTTAAGTTTTGTTCAAGGCACCAGAAGAGAAGAGATGTGAAACTTGAAGATGGAGTGCCAAACTCTAAGCGGGAATTTCAGTGTCTATGACTCAGAGCTGCCGAGATGGGTGGAGAGGGTAGGGCACTACCCTCTTCGGAGATCTCTTCGGGGAGCGCTCGGATCATCTTGTGACAATGTAGCCTCCTCTTGCCAGTGCAGAGCTGGGAGGGGCCGCTTGAAAAGCCCAGTTTCCTGGAGCTGGACTATGGGGTCTGGTGCCTGACTGAGATGTGACAAAGCACAAGTAACTTGGAACATGGCCCGTGTGTGACAGGGGCAGGGAAGAGAGGGGGAACCGGGGTGGGGTGGGGGGAGAGGAGGGGAAGAGAGGGAGAGAGGGAAAGAGGGGGGAGGGAACTGTACTGGGGTTTAACTACAGCCCCAGGGACAGGGAGAGTTCCGTGTGGGGCTGTAGGAGGAGGGCCAGCCTGCAGACGCCCTGACCAAGAGCACTGTGAGTCGGGGGATGCCAGCGAACCAGATGCCATGTTAGTACCGCGGACCAGACAGCAAGACAGAAGGGCCTTGGTCAGAGGGCTCCAGCTGAGACTCTCGCGAGAATCCCTGGAAGCTTCTGGAGAGGAAGAGGGAGCCTCACCAGGCTGCTGGGGCAGTTCTCGGCCAGTGAGGCTCTTGTGCACATTCCTCCTTGTTTCCCCCATTCCTAGTCTCAGCCCCGTGAGTGGAGGTAAGGGGGCCGAGACCGAGTGCAGGAGCGGACACAGCTCCCGCAGGCCTGCCTGCTCCCCGAGGAGGCATCGGGGGTCCTGGTCCGGCTCAGGACGATCACCACACTCAGCACATCCCAAGGAGCTCTGGGAAAGAAAAGATCAGTTGTATTTTAATTGCATCTACCACGTGCCCTGTCAGCATGCCAGTTACATCTGCACGCACGTGCTGCTCCCTGGGCATATTGGCTACACAAAGACATCCGCAGAGCAGCCTAAGTATTAAGGCCCTCAAAATTTGGCGGGGGTTTTTGGAGGCATCTGGCGATGTGGCCCTCACCTGCATTTTTAACCAAATCACTTGAAGAAAAACCTGGTGAAAAGGCTTCTTTGTCAATTGCGCCACAAAACTGTATAGACTCACCTTTCAGGGAAGATACAATCAGTTGTCTGCCTGAGACAGTCTTTAGCTAAAGGTCAAACAGAATCTTCCTAGACACGCCAGGGAGAAATATTTAAAAACCCACATCATTGTCCTATGATATCAAAGATATTATTTAGGGCACTTAGGGCTTCCATCATTTTCCTGAACTTAACACCAAATCAATTGCCATCTTATATGATGTCACAAGCTACGTGATCTTATATTTTACTATAATCCAAGGATGAAAATTATACTAAAATATTCACTTCATACAAATCAGGCAAACTGTCTATGCTGTGTTTTCCCTGTCTGTTGTTCCAGATCTACTTTCTGCTCCTCCTCACCCCTCCATGAGGCTCTGTCTCAGGGTTCCTTGCCTTCTGGCTTCTGTTACAGGACAGCAGAGTGGTATCTGAGTGGGATTTCGGTCTTTTCCTGCAGCTTGCTCCCTGAGGGCCTTCCCATGCTGGTTACTCCCCAGCTCAGGACCTCGTGACTGTGGGGGTCTCTCCTCACAGCCTGGAGATGGTACCTTCTGCCTGTTCTAATTCTTTTGTAATGTTTATTTTTATTTTAGTGAGACAGAGAGCACGAGAGAGTGCAGAGGAGGGGCAGAGAGAGAGAGGGAGACACAGAATCCAAAGCAGGCTCCAGGCTCTGAGCTGTAAGCACAGAGTCTGACATAGGGTTCGAACTCATGAACTGTGAGATCATGACCTGAGCCAAAGTCAGGGGCTTAACTGACTGAGCCCCCCAGGCGCCCCTGGTGGGATCCCTGTTACCTCTTATGGCCTCTCACATTTTTGTACACATTTATTAAACTTTCCTAAGATTACCTTGTCTGAATCTCATTTGGTTCTCTCCAAGACTCAGGTTGATACCCTGTTTTGTCATTTAGCACAAAAAAATATAATGCATATTTAAAACATGCTTTTCATAATGAGAAAAGCATCATAAGGATCATTGGTTTCCTTCTCTTTTATTTCTTTCTAACTTTCATGTTAGGATTTGAGAAACTCTATTTCTTACTCAATCTTGGACTTTTCCTGCTGTTTTTCCCAACCTAATTTTGAATTTAACGTTGAAAACCTCAATATTCCAGTGGGATTACTTTGGAGGGGGTGGGCGATAAAGAGCAGAGCGGATGAGGCTCCGGACCATTCACTGCAGCCATGACCAGAATACTCCCCTTTCCATCTGTTCTATAGGTTGGGCATCTTTGTCAGAATAAGTGTGTACCTTTGATAAAAGGATCCTATTGTTTAAAATATAGGTTTATTGTTTTAAATATAGGTTAAGGCATAGAGTATTCCCTTTAACGAGTAGATCATTGATCCGAAAGAGGTAATACCTTATTGGCCATTACCAATTAGTCATATCCTTCCCAAGGACTTGAAAGTGTCTAGAGCTCGGTTGAAGGCCTTGGTCCTTGTGTTTGTAGAGACTCAAGGAAGGTGACATGGTTAAAGTCAGGAGGAAAGCTGAAAAGACAGGGATGAGTTTCCCCTGTAAAGACAAACAGATCCTGTATCCATTTTCCCCCTGATTCTTGGTTTGGCCAGCCCACCTGGAGCCCTGGGACTGTAGCGCGGGGCAGAGAACGGCCTCGAGAGGAAGCAGTGCCTGGTGCCTGGCTTCCCGGCTTTTGTTGCGAAGAAGACAGTGTGTGGAGAGAGCTGATCACCG
>NC_043713.1:14391571-14535338 GCF_006229205.1 Suricata suricatta
CCTTCTCAGTTACTTGGCACAATCTTCAAGGTTATACCTGCAGACAATTCTTCTCTAACCTTCTAGTCTAAACCAGTCCCTTGCTGAGATCTTTTACCATATTCTTTAGTTTTCCTTCATAGCTCGTGACCGGAGTTTTAATGATAAATTTACCTGTGGTCATGGGTTTAGTATCTGACTCTCAATACTTTTACCTTAGTGAGGAAGTGTGACTCTGCCCTTGTCTTCTTGGCACCTAGTGGGCTTGGCACATCGTGGGTGCTCAGCAGATATTTCTTAAGTGGGAGGATTAATTGTAGCCCCCTCACCTCTTCAGTAGACCTTCCAAGCTCTCGGTTCTGTCAGTTCTCTCTGCTGCCTCTCTCGAATCTCTCCCCTCCCTGCCATCTGCGCCATTGGGACTCTAGTTTGTGCCCATCATCTCTCACTGGACAGCTGTAACACCCTCCATGCTGGACTCCCTGATTCTGTTTTTGCCTCTGCAAAAGAGGGCATTCTCCATACACATGATTGGATACTGTTCTCCTGCCCTCAGTAGGAAGCCCAAACATTTTTGCTCAGCTGAAGGCCCCTTCTTGATTGTACGCCTGCTTCCTTTCTGGTCATATCTCCTGTTCTCCCTTCTCCAGGCACATTGAACTGATTTCTAAGTCTTTGGCTCCTTTTCCTTTGCTTTCAAACTTGTGCACAGGCTATTTTTAAAGCCTGAGATCCTTCTTTCTTCATTTTCCTTCCATCCCATTTTGTCTCTTCCTTTCCTCCTTTTCAAGACCCTTGTTCCACCTTTGTCTTAGATGTTGTCTTAGATGTCACTTCCTTTGGGGGACCTTCTTGGCCCCATTCACCATGCCAGGACTTCATCTCTCTTCTGTGACCTATGTATTTCCTGACATAGCACTTTAAAAAAAATTTTTTTTATTTATTTTTGAGAGAGAGAGAGCGAGCATGAGGAGGAGAGGGTCAGAGAGAGAGGGAGACACAGAATCCAAAGACAGGCTCCAGTCTCTGAGCTGACTGTCAGCACAGAGCCTGATGTGGGGCTTGAACTCATGAACCATGAGTTCATGACCTGAGCCGAAGTTGGACACGTGACCAACTGAGCCACCCAGGCGCCCCCCCCTCCATAGCACTTTTAAATGTCTTCCATTTCTTATTAATGCGTCTCCCTCTCACTTGACAGTGGAATCTGAGAGCAGGAGCCACGTCGGGCTGACGCAGTGCTGGCTACACAGGAAGTGCGTAATCCGTTCTTGTTGAATGAATGAGTAGAAGGGTGACTTTGGTGGCCAGGGGCTCGGGTGTTGTTTTGGATATAAAAGAAGTAGACAAGCTGTGGCTCTTACTGAGCTATATTTGTTGGTGTGTTTGTTTGTTTTCTTACAACATTTCTCCCTCCTGCTTTTTCAAGTAGGTATCCAGACCTTGCAATTTCTTCCCTCAGGCAAAGTTTAGAGTAGAGGGGCAGAAAGAAGAAACCACTTGGAACTAAGGGCTAATTATACACACACACACACACACACATTTATATATATATATATATATATAAATATAAATATATTTGAAGCCAAAACTCTTTGAAAAAATGATGCTGTATATCTTAGAGAGGGAACATAAAGAAGGGCATTTGGGGGGAGGAGGGGCAGTGAGACCAGAAGGGTGAGATTCCTCCTAAAATGAACAAATGGGAAGTATCTATGAGTCCTTAGAGTAGAATTGGGCTGCGAGGAAACAGCAAGATCTGAGGGGAAAAGACTGTCTAGTACGTCTAGACAGTGAGCATGCAGGGATGTTAGCGTCTTCAAAGACATTAGCTATGCTCTTTGTGGGACCCCGTGCTGAGAGGTTGTATAAGAAAGTAAAATAAACAAAATATATATGTTAAATATACTGTTAAAGACTTTTTCTTTTAGAAAAGAATAAAGTTCTTTTAGGGCTTAGTATTTTAGTATCCAGCCTTCTTTTCAGTTGTGACATCTGTCTACTGGAATGCCTTTCCCAGGTTTCTGGGTATGGTCTGTAGTAGGTAACAGACCCTGTGTGGGTTGGTGTTTTGTTTAGTTTTGTTTTTGCCATAAACGTCTCTGACACAGTGAATTGGCCCTGTTTTGATGAGAAATTATAGACTGGAACTGTTCAAACATAGAAGAAAGGCCATTGAATAGCTGGAAAGAAAAGATCCAGGCTTTTGTAAATTGTTTCCTAATTGTGTAACAGTTATTTGCTTTCATTTATTTATTATTTAAATGATTGATTGTTTCATTAATTTATACATTTTTTATTTATTATTTGAGAGACAGAATGGGGGAGGGACAGAGAGAGAGAGGGAGAGAGAGAGAATCCCAGGCAGGATCTGTGCTGTCAGTGCAGAGCCTGACTTGGGGCTCAATCTCATGAACCGTGAGATCATGACCTGAGCCCAGATCAAGGGTTGGATGCCACCCTGGTGCCCCTCTTATTTGCTTTTAGAGAATCAGACTCATTTGGCCTATTTCAGTAGTTCATTCATTTATTTGTGAACAGTTATTTTATGTCTCCTAGAGCAGGGCTAGAAGCTGGGCACTTAGAGCTTGGTAGGGCAGGGACATAGTATATTTGAGACCAGGGGCAGTTGTTTTAGTTCCAAACCATGTTTTCAGAACAGAATTTCATACAGTCTTCTTTGTGTAAAGGGGTTTATTTCATCCACTGTGCATGCACTCAACCGGGGGCCTGTTTGTGCAAAGGTTTTTTTTTTTTTAGTGACACATATACATCTGGATAATCCTACTTCTTCTGTGGCAACATCAACAATAGCTAGTTACCATGAGAGTAAATTCTTCTAATCTGATGTTGAATACTTTCCTCTCCTCTCATTCGCCCCTGTTGGGGGTGAATAAGGGCATGCCTCCGTCGTTACCCATCTTCCTTGCAATAGTATCCACCGTCCTAGGAAAGTGATGAACTGTCTATATTTAATCTTAAGTTCCAATTATTGAAATAGATTCATATATTGATCATATTTATATTATGGATAATGATTCACCCACTGATAACTAATAGCATTTAGTTCTTTGGAGAATTGAGAGATCCAGATATGGGAGTTTCTGGATTTTGAACAAGATACTTACAGAGGATACTTAAAACACCCTGTGATGTTAATTTTGTACAAACCCTGAAAATCAAACTACCTGATCCATGTAGAATAGATTTCAGGAGTTCAGTTTGGTTTTCCATCAGCATCTACAATGGCTTTAAAAATGGGTTATCCACTTTACACTCAGGCAACTAGGCTGCTGAGCAAAGGTACAAGAACAGCCCTTAAACTGAAGAATTGAACTGAATTTGGCCTTACTTGCAAGTCTCTGGTTTGATTAGAACCTTTGCCCCCAACATCAAGTCAGACCCTAAAGGTACTAATTTGAACTTTGTTGAGACCATCAAGTTATTCTCCTTTTTTATTTTAAGTTGCCTTACTGAGAAATGCTGTCAAATAAAAACAGAAACAACAAACAAGCAGGCCCAATACCAACAACAGAATCAAGACCATACTGTCGTCTTTAATTAGACAGAACATTATTCAGAACATCAGAATCATTAATGATTAGATTTATTTTTTATTCATTCCTTTTTAAAATAGACTTAATCAAAATACTAATAAATTGACACTATTCATGACTGCTTTTTTTTAACCTCTTATAGTAGCACCTGCTGTTGCAGCGTTAAATAGTAGTCGCTGGTCACATCAATGTCAGCTTAAAATAACTCAGTGCCATATTCTTATTTATGAATCACAATAATAATGTAATTTAAAATATTTCTTTTCCTCTAGGGGAGAGATAATGTACAGTAGCATTAAGCCTAAAAGCACTGTTCAAAATCTAAGAGTGTTGATTCATTGCTTTCCTCTTTTTTTTCTTCATTTTTTAGAGCTTAAACTCCTGTAATTCTCCTTTAACTGGTCTTCCTGGTGGGCAAATATAACCTCCAAATGGTATAAACTCTGCAGTTCATCTTTCCATTTGGAAACTCGCTAAATCTGCATATATTCTCTTCATGGGAGAGTTTACCTTGCCTTCCAGGAAGACTCCATGGTGACTTGAAAATGTTATCTTTCAGTCTTTAGAATGCTGAGGTCTGGCTTCTACCCCCAAGACCTACAGATAGTGTGTGCCTACAGCTTCCATACCAAGAACCTCATAAGTTCTCAGCATTAATCAGACAGGTGTTAGCCTTCAAGCTTTTGCATTTGTTGTGCTGACACTTGAGATATTTATCTTTTATTCAGGAACTATTTGCCAGTCTGTTTTAAAGTTTCAAACCAAGATAAGAGACAATTTTTATTTGAGTATGTTACATAAAAGTGTCCTAACTAGATTTTTTTTTCCTTAAGTTGGAAACTCTATGAAACTAAATATACTCCCAATTTAAGGAGTGGTGTGTCAGGCTGGAGCCTAGATTAACATTGTGTGGGCTATTGAGGCTGATATTCCAAGTCTACCTTAGCCAGAGTTCCAGGGTTTAGAGAATATATTGAAGAATTTGGGATAAAAATGGATTGAGTGCTCGCAGCTCCATTCAAGTCAAGAAGTGTGTTCTACACATTCCTAAAGAAAACTTTGCCACTTTGCTTGGAACTTGTCTCTGATCCCCAGAATTGTGATTCCCACCCAAAGACACAGATTAATGTTCACACACATCACTCATTCTCCGCGTGGGGCTTGGATGTTGCCTTTCAGTGCAAACTTCCTCAACCCAACCCTCCTCTGATTCCCCAGAACCCTCAGCTCATGCCTTTTCTGTAACACCTTTCAAATGATGGTGAGCCTAGCTGTTCAGTTGCTTGTGACCGTCAACGTGTGAGTTGATCATCAACTGGATTGTCAGCATTTGAGTGGGGGATATTGTAGTCTTGTTTATTTCATCTCCAGAGCCCAAGAACCTCTTACATGGCTTAAAAGAGCTGCTGGTTGTTAAATTGATAAATGCAGTGTCAAATAAAGTTGAAGAGACACACTCTTTGAAACATGGATTGAGGGCCAGTACTGCTCATAAGATGGAGGGGAACTAGTTCTAAGACTTGTGTGTGTTCATTGAGGAGCAGAATGGAGCCTGGGAGTTACCCAGCTCCTATTATTCATGTTCTTTCTGGTCGGATAGGACCAATCTGGATCATGCTTACTGGCAGGCTCAGGCAGAAGCTAATAATGTCTCTGTTACCCAGAAGCTCCTAGCTGACTTTATAATGCAAGCTATCAGAGCTCCGGCTGGTTTCATTCCGCACCTGAAGTTAATCACTAGCTCATCTCTGCAATAAAACATTGCCCTGCAGAGGTTGTGCTCGTCCTAGGAGGTGGTCTTAGATGGCAGAAGGCGAGTCCCCACTCTGCTGCTCAGGATCTTTGTGGCCAAACTGCTTATGTCCCTAAGTCTGTTTCTTCAATAAACTGTGGCTTGATGTATGGAATTCAGGGTGTCATGAGGATTAAGGGGGGTGAAATATGAGTCACATCAACGATATTGCCTGCCGCTTGGGATGTCTCCAGAAGAAGCTGGTCTCCCTGCTGCCGCACCTCCTCTCACGTGCTTGCTCTCTGTGACGTAGTGTTTCTCTACTGAATCGTATGTGTCTTGGGAAACCAGAGCTCTGGAAAGGAAAGGCTCATTCCTTGGAGGAACTGCAACAAAGCAGTCGTGTTCCTATGTGGGCCTCTTCTTCTGAATCCCTGTTTCTGAAGAGTTGGGCTAAGGCCAGCGGTCACCAACTTCCAGACCCATCTTTGTGGGGACACATGGTCTTAGATGATACTGATGGCCTTTGAATCAAGGTGGCTCATTGGGCTTGGGATTCAGGGCCAGGCAGGTGGGCAAAGGGGCCATCATGAGCCATACCCACTGCTTCTTAGGGGAGAAACAATGGATACATTCAGACACTTGGAGTGATTGGGTGCCAGCGGGCCAGTAGGTAGATTACATTCGTGTTTAAGCAGGCAGTGCCCTGGTCACAAACTCTAGAAGTCTGAGTAGCCTCAATGCAGAGTAGAAAGCCACGTTTGTCCCCTTATGTACCTTGATTTCCGATGGGCTATGTTACATGTCTTTGAGGTGATCCAAGGGGGTTTTGACTTCTTGGAGGAACTGTGACAAATTAGTTTGACAGTTAAGAGAGATTGCAGAAACAAGTGAGGAAAGGATTCTGGACAGGCAGTCAGAGAAGGAGGATCTGGGTTAGTGCCTGGTAGCTGTCTAAGTAGGAGGGTGAAGCCCTACAGGAGGAGACTGACTCCATCCTTTTTGTACCACTGAGTCTAAACCCGTCCCTTTAACATAATAAATGCTAAATAAATATTTGATGGTTGAAGCCATGAATTAACGCTAGGAGAAATACGCAGAGAGTGTCAGGAAGAAGTTAAAACTGAGCTAAGATTCAGTTAGCAATAAGGCTCTCATTGTGTGAGGCCTGCGGGGATAAGGGGTTTTCTGGATCTAAAGGAAGACAAGACTTCAGATTTGGAGGAGTAAGACAGAGGCACACTTACTAAGATAGGGAACAAGACTGAATCTTACAAATAGTACATTAAGTATGATTCTGGTTACTGGGACCAAGGAACAGCCTCAGAGTAGGTTCAGAGTCGAATCTTTCTTGCCTGGTTTCTGCCAAATATTAGGCAGAGTAATGTATACATTTAAAATAGAGTCAGTGATTTCATATGTGAAGTAGCTTCTCTTCTATGTCTTTGAGTCAGATGTATTAAAGTAGAAAAGAAATTATTATGTATTGATCACAGTGTGCTGTATGTACTAAGAATATTATGTGTGTTAACTGATTTAATCCTTGCAACTCTATGGAACAGATTCTGTTTTTATCCCATGTTATAATGGAAACTGAGGCCAAGAAAGGTTCAATAACTTTTTAAAGGTTTTAAAAGCTGATCAGTGACCACAGTGTGATTCAGACTCAACGAGTCTGGCTCCTTTGTCCACTCTTGTGACTGCTTTTTTTAATATTTATTTATTTTTGAGAGAGAGAGAGTGACAGAGCATGAGCAGGGCGGGGGGCTTGCAGAGAAAGAGGGAGACACAGAATCTGAAGCATATTCCAGGCTCTGAGCTGTCAGCATAGAACCTGATGTAGGGCTCGAGCCCACAAACTGCAAGATCATGACCTGAGCTGAAGTCAAATGCTTAACTGACTGAGCCACCCAGGCACCCCTCATGACCATTGTTCAATCTTGCACTTTCTGTAGCCAAATAACACAAATCATCCTTGGAATTGGGAATTTACAATTTGTTCTTTTGAAATATAATCCCTCTGTTTCTAAGTTAGGTGCTTCTAACTTAAGCAAATAATTTGGCAACTGTTTACTTTGGCTGTTTGACACAAGCAATAATTGAGCACCGTCTATCAGGTAGACATTCTAAAGTCAACAAGCCCAGGGATATATTGAACTCATAAACCTATATGTAACATCTGTATCTGACTTATTTGATAAAGGAACTAATAAAAAATAATACCATCCGTTGCTTTCTCTACTGCAAGTAATATTAAACCTTTATGACATTCTTTGAAGGATCAATTTCAGAAACTGGGGAACTCTCCCAAGCTTTAATTATTGTTGCATTTTAAAATGGGAAAAAAAAATTATGTGGTTACCTAGACTATCTTACGGATAAAAGACATTTTCACTAATTTGATTTTTTGCAGTAATTTATTTTAGAATTTGCAGTGGTAACATTAATCTTCAGTAACTTATTTGAGGTGACATTGGATTCCAAAAGTATTTTCAGAATTTTATTGTAATCCAGTGTGAATTATCTATCTTTATTTGAATGTTAGAAAATAGGCACTTTTATAAACCAAAAAGCATTTCTGATAGCCTGGAAACTGAAGCAAAATTGTTGGCATTTGCTAAGTTTATTTTATTAATTTTTGTCCTTTTTTAAGTGACATACTTTTTAAAGTACATCTTTTATTGTATTTTAGCTTTTCACACAGCATTCCAGGATTGAAATTCATGTTAATAAAAATGAAAACATGTCCTAAGTGTGACATTATTTCTGCAATGGCATCACTTCTGCATTTGAATTTTACACCACACAAATAAAAATCACCTGAGAAGGAAAGAAGTTAGCCATTGGATTTATCACTTAGATAACACGGGAACATGGAAACCATTTAGGGATCATATTTCCCACATGTAATAATTGCAGTAACTGGTTGATGAATAGAGTGTGATAGTGTTGGGCTGAAAATCTAGACTTAAGTCATTTTAGGCTCCTCCAGAACTTGTAGTGATTAGGAGAATTGGAATGTCAGAAGCGTTACCCATGAATCACCCCCTTTCATGACAGAAGGTTAGGGTTGACTCTGCATTCCAAATAATTCCATATACTTGCATTTTCCCATGAAGTTATATATGCTGAAACATTACTCTCTGTGAAGAAGATTCCTAATGAGAACTATAGGTATAGTTCATGCAGGCTCATACCTGGGCAGAATTAATCTGCTCACAAAGAGTAAATGATGGGTTTTTTTTATATCAGGTGTTGAGGAGGCTTGTGTGTTAAGACAAACCCCCATCACTAGGGTGCCTCTGGGTACAGTGTAGTTATAATAAGGTGGTTGGTATGAGGTCTAACCTATACATGGATCCATAGAATTTAACCTTCTGCGTCCTCCTCCCCACTCCTTTCTCTCTTTAATTGTGTTGATTACCTTGGGAGGTACAGGGTGAGCTTGACCTTCTTTAGCAATAGAGGTTATAAAATACCTGACCATTGCCTATTTCGGAGAGGCATGGCTTCATCCTGGAGTGAACTGAACCTAGGGTTCAAATCATAGAGCCTCGGGCAGCTAAAACCTGTCCCTTTCAGCCTGCAGTAGTTTCTGAGAGTCATCTGAACACAGGGGTCCTAGATAGATAGCTAAGCTTCAAAGCCATTGGTGGATTTTTACTACTGTTTGATTACTTAAAACTATAATGGTTATAGTTTGCAAGTATGATTATATATCATAAAACACAGTTTAAAAACTGAAATTATACATACTTTGATTTGTTACTGAAACATTATATATATGGTTTAAATGATCTGCAGTAAAGCTACTTGCTTTGTGGTCATGTATAATCTTTAGAATCTGGAAACACTAAAGAGTCATGTCTTCAAATCATTGACAGCCACCCAAGATGTAGGGAAGAAAACGAATAATCTGATTTTAATTTGTGCTTTCATCATTATTCTCAAAATTAGGTGGAGTTACAAGGTGCAATTTCCTTTCCAGACTAAAATCATCTGGCTATCTTCCAGATTTTGAGGGCTTAATTGATTATTCACTCAAGAAGCAGCGTGGACTTAGAACTCTATCTGAGGACAAAATCCTGGTTTTGCTTGTCCTTGTCCATCCATGCCAGTGGGAAGCTTGATGAGATTCCTGTGTTCATCCATGAACTTTATGTTATTCTTTTATTGTTTGTCTACAGTGCATGGATCTGCCCTCAGTCACCAGCCTAGAAATGGTTCACTCAGGCTGTTGGCAAAGATATAATCTTAAATTGCCAAGCCTTTATCAAAGTCAAGTGGAGAGTGATAATGATACTTGTTTTATATTCATTTGCTCTCAGGTGTGCAGAGTTGGGTTGTGATCTTTGTTTCATAATATAGAGTAACTGCCTTTACAGGATTTTTTGTAAAGAGCATGCATTTAGTACATCCATGACTTAAGCTCAAAATGATTTCAGAAAGTTTCACGTATAGTCATACAGTTGCTTTAACTGAGTTCCATTTTGTATTCTGTCTGAATTTTTCAGGACACTTCTGAAAAGCCTGACCATTGAAACTGCTATTGAGTTTGCTATAGGGCTGTTATTAGTCCTGATCATAAGATTTAAAATCCAATAAATCTGATCTAAGGGACCCAGCTCCAGCACTTAATACTCTTTTTAAAAAAAGTGAAGACTTAGGGTTTTTGTGTACCTATTCCTCCTACTTCTGGAAATCATAACAATTCCAATATGAATCATATCTAATCAAGTATCCATTGAGCAGTTCTGCCCTTAGTTATGTGGCTGAGTGGAGCAGATTCTCCTTTCCTATGTGAGGAGGGGTCTGACCAATCAGAGTATCTCATGTACCTTACTATAATATTTGGTTCAAGTATAGTGATATGACTTGATTAAAGCTAGTTTCAGTACTTCTAGAAAAACGAGAGGCACTGGCTGTTTTTAAATTTAGAGTGGTGAAGTTAAAACATTTAGGCTGCTAGTAGCCATGTTGCACTGTGAATGAAGGTCCTACAAGTGTAGCCAAAGTGGGGTGGTGGCGGTGGGGGTGGGGGTGGTGGATATGAAAGTAAGAGATGGGGAAATACTAGATCCTGATGATATGGTGTGAAGCCTTGGATCCACCTGGCCTTTCGGCTACACAGTAAGTTCAACTGGACAGTAAATGGCCCCTCCTCTTACAGTAATTTAAGATAAATTTAAAGAATTGTGAATCCTTTTATTGCTGGATCTTGGGCAAGTTACTTTACTTTAGGCCTCAATTTTGTATTCTGTAAAATTATATGTGCTTTGGCTCTGCTTGAAAGACTTTGTGGTCTGCTATCAGTGTTATTTTTTCTCTGTTTCCCATCCTAATTTATATGTTGTCTGGTCCCTGTACAGGCATGTGCACTTGCAGAAATGTAGACTTGTGTTTATGTATCAGGGAATGGATTTCCTGAAGACCACACCAAAGCCTTTGTAGTATTGAAGTGTAACTAAATAACTTACTTTTTTAGTAACATTTTAAAAACAGAGAATGTAATCTTGTATCCACCTGATATAGTATTTATCCATCCATCCATCCATCCATCCATCCATCCATCCATCCATCCATCTTTCCTATCCTACCCTATCCTTGGATACAAGAATACAATGAATTCTAATTGTGTAATAAAATCTCACTTAACTAGGAGGGCCTTATCTGTGATGATAGTCAATCAGTAGATTCATGTCTACTAAGCAATGGCATTTTGATAGGTAGTTTAAGCAGAGGAATTAACATTTATGGGGCTCGTGCTCTATGTAAACATTGTCATAGATATTTTCATAGGTTGTCCTCTTTAGTTCTCAAAAACCTTCCTAAGTTATCTTATTTATATATTATGGAAACTGTGACTCCAAGAGTTTTCATAACTTCCCAAGATCACATAAATGGTAACTTGTAGAGCTGGGATTAAAACCAGAATCTCAGTCTGATGCCTAAGTTTGTGCTGTCCTTGCTAGGGTAGCTTGGGAGCTGCCTTGGATTAGGCAACATTTTGTTGCTTTTGGAAAATTGAGCATGCTGCTAGCTCTAGTGTTTTCACCACTCCCTTTAAAGGTCCACTGGTGGAGATTCATGTAAAAGTACTCTTGTGGGTGCTGTTGGACACCACCCTGTTAGAATCAGGGCATTCATTCTTCAGCTTCTGGGAGGGTTGGCTAACAGTGCCTCTCAGCTGAGTCCTTCTCTGGGACTTGTCCCCCATCCAGAGTTATGCCCCCTTCATATTTGTTGATAGGGGATGTAAAGGCCCATGCCTTGTGCCTTAACATGAGACAGCTTGCTGAGCTGTCCCAGTTCCCGAACTTCTTTTGGGACCTACAAGGGTGCCTCTGTTGACACTACATCACAGCTTAGCGCCTCCCTCTTCTCATTCACTTTGCTCACACCTTTATCAGTGAGAGCACACACCAGTCTCCACACAGTAACCCCATCTTAGTCTGTGCCCCACGACACCTGACCTAAGGCAGCACTCACTCCTTTGCCTATTTATTCATCTGTTTATTTATCTCTAGTTACCCACCATCCACCCATTCACCATTTCTTTATTCATGGACCAAAGACTTACTGGTGTTCTAACATGACTCAGGAGTGATGGAAGATTTGGGACATACTGTTTTAGAATTAGCTAGCTAGTCATGTAGTAGAGACAAAGGAGAAAAAGAGGGGAAAAAAGAAAGGAAGAAGGAATAAATAGTAAATAATTGGAAACATCTAAGATGTAAAGTATTGCAAAATGCTTATTAAAATCCTGTTTAGGCACCCACTGTGTGTCTTGCAAATAAGAAACTATATTTGCTCTGTAATTGCTTGAATCCTACATCTTTTACCTTGATTAGCAATTTCAATCACCCAAGACGTTACTGAGCATTTTCAAATAAGAAGCTGCATATTTCTCAACGAGAAGTCCTCTGTTCAACCTTTTTATGTTTTAAACACATTTGGTTTGTTAGAATTGGATGCTATCATTTCATATGAAAATATTAATTCCTCTACAATGTAAAACTCTACAGATACCAACAAAATGAGATGTTTAAGATATTTTCGAGTCTTTTGTATTTTTAATGTTATTTTACTTTTGTGTCCTTTGATTTTTAAACTTATCTCCCTTTTGGTCTTATGTTCATCTACATCTAGATTAGAATACTCTGTTTTGATATGAAGTCTACTTAGGTTTCCAAACATCACAGTCGCTAAAAAATAGCCTTGGTCAGGTGTCTGAAAAGCTTAAGTTTACATAAGCACTCAGAAGAGCTGTTTTGTTGAGAACCGCCTCTGAGAGTTAGTGTTGGCTGAAATAAGCCTGTTGATACAGGTGGAGTAACTTGAACTGGTGGGAGCAAAGTCCGCTTCTGTCTTGATGATTTTGTGAATTTTCATTCTATAATGCAAGATGGTCCTCCGCCGTGTTTCCAGATCAGCCGCCTAAATCTATCGCCTTTGTTTGATTACTGTGTTGGCAGACCTGTGTTGTCCCTGTGGGATCTTGCCTTCTGTTTCTTCTGCGCAGTCTCCTTCTGCCAAACAAATTTTCTTGCTGCATCACAAAAGCTAAAGCCAGTCAAAGGAGGCTTTATTGCCATATTTAGACAGAAATACAATATCAGAAATTAGAGTGAATGCTTTTGCTTCTAATGGCTGCAAGCGGCTGCTGTCCCACATACCATCTGGTGGCGTGTTTTTCTTTCCTCTTCACTTGGGGCCATGTGGTAGTTTGTATCTCTCTCCCTCTCTCTCCCTCTCTCTCTATTCATTTTGCCCACCACTGTCATCCACTCAAGTCTTATTAAGGACATTGTCAGAGTCAATCACTGCTGTATGCAAAGTATTTGAAAGTCCTTAGAAAGAGAAGGGACATAAGCCTCTTATTCTGAATAAACATTCTAAGGCCACACTGGAATCATTTGGGAGGGAAGAAAAAACAGCCGAAGATGCCCTTTCTATGACAAGTTGCTATTTATCTAGATAATGAGATGCACTCTCAATAAATCATGTATATTAATTTAGTGTGAATTTACTTGACTCTACCAAGCTATCCTTATAAGATCCAACTATAATACCATTAGAAATCCACGTTTTGAGGTTCTGGAATCAAAGCCAAATATGGACATGTTAACTGCACATGTTTCTATATAAGATGTTGATACTAGCAGCTTATCTGCTTTACATTTGGATTTACACATGGTCACCCCTACATTTGCTACAGAGAGTGTCCCGGTGCCGGGGCGGGGAGTCCACTACAGACAGTGTCCCGGTGGGGGTGCAGGGAGTCCGATACAGAGAGTGTCCTGGGAAGGGGGGCACTACAGAGAGTGTTCCGGGATGGGAGGGCGGGGGTGGGGGGGAGTCTGCTAACAATGGCACTGCTTTCTGGGCCTTGAGAGCAGGAAGTGAGGAAGAAGCCCGGAGCTACTGAAATTTACAAAACGAATTTTAAGTAGGCAGATTTGAATTACCCCAGAATAGAACTTGGCCCCCATGTCGAATTGCTCTTCCTCCTACTTATTTTGGGATTTCTGAAAACAAACAAACAAACAAAACAAAACAAAACCAAAACAAAAAACCCCAGAAAAACAAAAAAAAACTACAACCCCCACCCATCCCTGAATTGGTGCACATATTTATATTCAAACATATACCTGGCTCTATTCCATTGCATTCAATATCAGAAGTTAACAACTTTAATTTTAAACTCTGGCTCAATAATTATATTGCAAATGGGGAGGTCATCTACGGCTAACTCATCTGTTAGTGAAAACTCTTACTGAACCTGGCTGGTCAGTCTGGAGAGATTATCTATGTATCTGTCATCTATGAAATTACCATAATATCAGGTCAGGCAAAGAATCCTGGGGAGAGCAGCTTCTTTGTGTGCTCTTGTCCATTCCTCGGAAATAGTGTTTCTCAAAGTCCAATCTGTGCACCATCTGCTTTGAGTTTCCTGTAAGAAGTTCAGATGCCTGGGCCTCACCTACACACACTGAAACAGGAACCTGGAGAACGTGGTCTGGGAACGTGCATTTAAAGTGCTCCCCATGCAGTTCAGGAGGCCGTTAACGTTTGAGAACTGCTGCTCCAAAACACATGCAGGCCCTTTCCCTTAGCATCTGGTACAAATCTGCAAACTGAATTCTGGAAGAAATAGATTCTGTTCATTAAAAATAGTTTGGAAAACCTAAAGCACAGTAGAGTCGTTCCATTTGAGTTGCCTTCGAGCCCAGGCACCCTCTTGAATGAGGTGGGGAGAGTAGCTCTTTCTCTTCCTCTCTCTTTCCTTTCTCTCTTGTGCTTTCACTCTCTGAGATTTTCACGTGTGCTGTGGCACAGACATACTTATTTGTTGAGATTTGTTTACATCTAGTCTAGAGAATGGCATAGTCTCTGTTTTTAGCAGCTCCGGAAGTGGGAGCTGAAAGACTGAGGGCTTTAGAGTAAGACAGACTTAGGTCCACATTTCATCTTTCCTGTTTCCCTTCTAAGGATCTTTGGGTATTTTATTTTATATGTTTATTTTGAGAGAGAGTGAGAGTGAGAGCAAGAGAGAGAGCGAGAGAGAGAGCGAGAGCGAGAGAGAGAGAGAGAGAGAGAGAGAGAGTGCCTGCTTGCACCCAAGTGCGTGGAGGGGCAGAGAGAGAGAGGGAGAGAGAATCCCAGCCAGGCTCCCTGCTGTCAGCACAGAGCCTGACACAGGGCTTGATCTCCTGAACTGTGAAATCATGACCTGAGCAGAAATCCAGATGCCTAACCCACTGGTCTACCCTGTTGCTCCTCTTTGGGTTATTTAAGTAACCCTTCTGAGTCCTATGTTCCTCATCCCTAAACAAGGGGAAATGATACCAACTTTGAAGAATTGTTATAAGGATTGCATCAAATAATATATCCAAATATATATATATATATATGTTTTGACAATGCTCAATAAAAATTAAGCATTGTTATTATTCTCATTGTGCTTCAAGCCTGGGACAGAAGTGTTTCACTATGACCAGGGTGGAGCCAAGGCCCATCCATGAGCCTGATAAGGACATTCATCAAGATAATGATTTGCCACTCAACACTCAGTCTTCTCTGCCACATCCCTACTGTGTGCCAGTGCACACACACCTAGTGTGGGACCGAGTCCGTGCTCCACCTAGATCCCCTCAGTTCTGTTCTGTCCCGTGGATTCTTGTGCCCATGTCCAGCTTCCATATGCTTTGCTTCGAATGACTCCCACCTGTGACTTTCTTTGGAGCCCGGCCCTTGGCCCGTTGGCATGGCTTTGCCTGTGCGCTCTGCCAGAAGAAAGTGGGTAGGAGGTTTTGTGTCCACCCTTCTCCCTCAGCCAGTGGTTGGGCATGAGTGTGGAAGCCCATCTCTTTGGCCTGGGGCTGGGAGCCACTCTGAGGTGTAGTTTATGCTCCTGAATTCTCTACAGGATCAGGCTGCTTTGTTTCTTTCCCTGCTCTGTCTTGCTCCCCTCTCCCTTTCTGGCTTTTCCTGGGAGTATTCCTTAAGAAGTCGCTTGCACACAAACGCTCATCTCAATGTCTGCTTTGGGGGTTCCTTAGTTAGGCACATACACACACCTGGGCTTGGCCTTTGCAGAATGTCCCTGGTCCCCTGCAGCTCAGAGGTCACACCTAAACCGGGTTGCACTCTTAGGTTTGAGTGTATAGTGTAGGCAGGGTTCAGACAGTGCATATTTCGGGCTTTGCAGACCTGAAATACAAGTCTCTGACACTTTGCTGACCCCTGGTTTAGGACGTATTTCCGTTTGCCTTTACTTCTGACTCACCTGTGTGTTTTTATCCCAATGTCTGCCTGTCCCTCTCTAGCGTTTAGTTGTTGATGATGAATGGCCCAGAACGAATGTCTTCCCTTTCAGTGTCTTTAAATTTCTGGGAATGAACTGAAAATGTGAGGCTCAGCGTTATTAACACCTGGGTCATGTGCCTGATCTCCAGATAGCTGTTTCTTTTTAAGTTACCAGTGTTCGTATTTTAATGGTCCGCAGCCATGTTCATATCAGAAAGACAGAATTTCGATCTATGAATGCTGGAGAAAGCTAGCAGTACGACACCCAGAAGAGTCATTAGTATTTTGTAGTCTTTGCTTTATTGTTTTGCCTCAAACTAGCAACCTTCAGTGGATTGTTGACATTAATCCTGCTCTGATACCAGTTTATTTATTAAGTGACAGAAATTCGGCATTAGCTGAGGTGAGAAAGGCTTATTTACATTCAATATTACTTGACATCTTTGTAATTTTCCCTTTTCATGACAAAGGGAGAATATTTACATTAAAAACACATCAGTAACCTTAGTAATCTCCTTGAGCCGACAAGGGTACATAAAATCAGGAAGCAGCTAAGAATGATGGGAAGGTAAATGCTGTAAAGCCTGTTTCAGACGCTCTGAAAGCGGTAAGATTAAAGAAAACCCTGCAACCATAATTAGATCGGGGAGGTCAGGAGACTCTGGGTGGTCTCCAGCTTTATCTTGATGAGGGAAATCACTGTTTAAAGAATGAAAAGAAGTCATTAGCTGCATTTGAGATTCAGATCATCCGTGAAGGAGTTAAGGAAGCCGGAAGCTGTAGCTGCACCATAGTTGTAATATATCTGGAAGTAAAGCTTTTCTAAAAACTTGAATTTTTATGTAGTATAAATTTAAATTTTGTCATCAAATAATTCTTTTTGCTCCAAATACAATCAATATTGGATCGCAACACCCACAGAGTGGAATGCATTTAGAACGTTGGAATATAATTTGTTCTATACACATACTCACAGCCCTCTCAACTTGTCTTGCAAGTGACAGAATGAAAACCGTGGGGTTTGCGCGCACCTCTGAGAAGCCTGTAGGGTGGGTGACGACATTTCCTGACTCTCCTTATCCTAAGGATAGATTTGGGACCTGGGCACGCGGGCCGCCGCATGACGGTTTGGGACGTCTCTTGGCAAGGAACCAGCCGGGCAGAGAGCTCAGCGGGTTCCTGGTGGCTCAGTTGTCACGGGCACTGAGGGTTTCCTGGCGTAGATGAAAGCTAACCCAGTGCTCTGCCCCTGTCGTTTCTGCGAGCGGACAGTTAGGCCGATCCCAAAGTTCCAAGGAGCTATGGTGAAATCCCCGGAAGCTGTTCAAAGTAAGCAGTATGTCAGACTGCACCTCCCTCAGTAAATTTCAGATGGATTTTCTTTTAAAATTTGGCAATAAAAATAAGAATCCAAGAGACGTGTAGATCGAGGCAAAGATAGAATTGAGTTGGGGGAGGCACTTGGGCGGCTCAGTCAGTTGAGCGTCTCACTCTTTATTTCGGCTTAGGTCATGAGTCCAGAAACATGGGATCTGAGTGTGGAACCTGCTTGGGATTCTCTCTTTCTCTCCCTCTTAAAAAAAAAAAAAAAAAAAAAAAAAAAAAAAAAGAAGAATGAAAGAAGCCGGACAGAATCCTTACTCTAGGATGTCTTTAAAACTAAATTTACGGCTTTTCCCCCACAACGTTATCTTCACATTGTTTAGGGAGTTATATCTTGGACTAAGCAAAAAGCACTGCATTGACCATGTATATAGGTAAACTAGTATATCACCATAAGATATTATAGTCCCAATTCATAAATGAGTTGGCATTTCTTGTGCAGTTTTCTGATGTCTGCCGAGCACATGGGGAGGCGCTGGAATCGCCTGGCCACACTTTCCAGACTGCCTGAGGAGCCGCTCTTGAACCTGAGGTCTGGCCAGAGACAAACAGAGAGCCGACAGGTCCCTGTCAGCGATGCTGGTGTGCAGAGATTCTTCGTAAACCAGTGACAGGCTCTGGTGGAGAGTTGAGGGTTCATCACAGAACAAGCTGAGACAGAGTAAAGCATGGAAGTCGGGTCCAGGCTGTCCTGCCTGGTCAGAAATTCACTAACCAGGTGTATCTTACTTAGAAGCATTCACGCGGTAGAGTCTTGACGGACAAGGCCAAAGCTGATTGCCATTTCCCGATCTGGAAATAAGAATTCCCTTTGCGATTCATGTTCAGCTTATCCAGCATTTTATTTCTCTACTTGGGAGAGCATGCTTTTCTTTTCCGTGAGAACACTTCAGGTTTTCATTCTTGTACCAAAGACGATTTATTCTGCGATATTGGCATCTCTGAGCCTTACTGTTTATCTTTCTTTTCTGTTTTTCCTACGTGTAGTCTTTACAGAGTTTAGATTTTCACTGTTATAAAAGGAGAGGATGGATTAGTCCTGTTTGTTAGAGGCTTTGGGGAAAGATGAAGAGGCTGGACACTCGGCTCCGCCTGCCAGCGCTGCTCACATGTGTTCCTAACTCGGACGATTTGAACTTGGTGGTTGAGACTTTCCCCTTGTGGACTCAACATTTATCTGTGGTTCACAGGTGACTGGAGGAGGTGGCACAGGAAAATCTTTATGAGAGCCATTCATCTCGCAGCATTTCACAGCCAGGGAAGAAAAGCGTCAGGTGTACAAATGACTTCTAGGCCAAGGCTATCCTTTGTGGCTCCAGCGCAGAAGGAGGGACAGTGAGGATCCAATGTTTGTTCTCGTGTGAAGCCCAGAGCTCCCCCTCGCCACATCCGTCTTATTTTCCAACATCCTGGTACAAACAGACAAAAGTTGTTATTACAGAAGGTGAAGCTGATAGCTTTTAATACATCACATCCACTAGGATGAAGGCATAATTGCTACTTTTATGTTCATTTTGCAGTGAATAGTAATTAGCCTTTGGCCCATTGCAGTGTGTGAACATCGAATTACCCACCTGCTCTTGCCATGTCTCGTTAACTTAAACTGTGTGCCTCAAGCTTTATCGGAAAACAACTCCTTCCCCATCTCCCAGCTGGCACGCTACGTTAGACACGTTTGTTTAGAAAAGTCCCAGGATGACAGTCTCCCAGTTTGTCCCGAGTGTGGGATCAGGACTCCGAAAGGCGCTTTTCGTTGTAGTGGTTGGTGTACATCGTGCAGCTTTTTGGAAGTCAGGGCTCACGCCTTCCTGTGAAGACCAAGACATCTTTTACTTTTGTTTGTGACATTATTTGTTTGGCTATTAGCTGATTTATGAGGATAATTTGATAACCGTGTTACAAAATCAATGTGTATACTCATCCCTGAGAAGAGGCAGGTCGATGATGAATAACCTTTGCTAATTCGTAGCAGAAGATTTCCCTCTGGAGGAAATGGGACCTGAGGTGAAATAATCAAGGTGATCATCAAATGAAGCACAAAGGAAAGCTCGCCTCTTTGTTGGGTAAAAGTAACATATATTTGCACATTACAGAAATTAGACATAGACTCTGGTGTGAGCTAGAACCTCAGGAATAAACTCGGAGGACATCTGGTTGACCCCTGTTACAGAGGCGGACGTGCAGGCTTAAAATGTGGAGAATGTTGCCCGTTGTCAGAGAAAAGACTCACTTTTTTTTTATGATATGTGTAAGGGGCTCAAGCATCAAGGAACTTTGGTGACACTTAAAAATTTTTGTCTGACATAGAAAAGAAAAAAGTAGCTTAATTTTAGGCTTAAAACAAGTCTGCCATGCAGTTCTGCCATTGCGTTTTATATATGGTGATGCTTTTGTTAACCGAGAGGGAGGAGGACCTTACTAATGAGGAGCCTGGGCCACGGGCAAGTTTTTAGGTTCTGAGTTCAAAGACCTGTGTAGGTGTGTTGGCTTCCAAGGCTGCTGTAACACATCACCACAAACGTAGTGGCTTAAAACAATGCAGATTTATTATCTTACGCTCCTGCAGGTCAGAAATCCAAAATCAGTTACGGAGGCTCTAAAATTAAGGTGGCAGCGGGGATGTGCCCCTCTGGAGGCTGAAGGGAGGCTCTGTTTCCATAGAGGCTGCCTGCATCCTCCCGCTTGTGGGCCCATCCTCCATCTGCAAGGCCCATCAGCCCATCCTCCTTTCGTCTCGGGACCATTAACTTAGATGCATCTGCAAGTGTCCTTTATCGTTATGGTGATGTTTTCGTGGGTCTCAGGGATTGGGCCGTATGCATCTCTGGGGGACTGTTACTCTGCTCACTACAGGAGGCCCCGGGAAAGGACGGGGGCCTCCAGTGGCTTAGGTAGTTGGGACCGAATGTTGAACCTGTGACAGCAGTGTCTGTAGCTGCCCTGTTTACTGCGTTATGCATCAGGAAGGCCAGCAGGTTATCCTCGGAGGCTTCCCTTGCTGGATTCTGCGGGTCACGGCTGCTGCGTCAGTGACCATGTGGCATCTCTGAAAGGGCAGGTTGGGAGATGCAGAGAGCAGAGAGAGTGACTGGAAGAGACGTTTGTGAGTCATGCACGGTGTGATTGTCACAACCGTTCAGAAACCATAGAGAGCTTTCGGCTGAAGCCCTGATATCTTCAGTAATAGATATGTATAATGCTTGTACTCCAAAGGAGATAAACATAATCTTTAAGAATCTATTTTTAAAGTCTTCTACTTATTTTTTTGACCTGTGAATCGAAATTCAACTGTTTCAGAATAGAAACATCAGGAAGGACAAGGAAGAAACATTTCTGTATAAGGTTTCTCCATGCAGTTAGCTAATTACATTTGTGGTTCATTAATATCTTGTTTATGAAAAAAAAATCAGTGTGAGACCTTCAGGGTCTTTTCTAACTCAGGGGGCTATATAAAATTATCTCAATTTAAATAGCATCTTAAAAGGTTTAGCATCCCTTGGTAAAGATAAAACATCTCATCATTATCAATTAAAGGACTCCTGAAGCCTTTGAAAAGAGGACTTGTTTGCTTAAAATACGTGAAGGTCATGCTCACCCTGTAATAGTCAATGAGGAGTAGTCATTTGTTATTTTTAAACAGGCTGTCATTTAGCCATTATGAAGATGAATAACATTTGTTATTACCTAATAATCTTCCTGTTGATTACAGAGAAAAGACACTTGCAGACACCTTATGTGCCTTTCTGAGTTGCTAGATTATTAATGCCTTTTGATTAAATTCTGTAAACAAAAATTAAGGTCTTTGTTCTCCGAATTTTGAGCCTGGCGTCTAGGGCGCTACACCATAACTTCGGTCTGTGGTATTTTGACTTGCATATTTTATTTGCCTACTGTTCGTGCAACATTGCAAAAACAAAGTTCATTTTTTAATATCAAACAGATTGTCAATGGATCATATGCTGCCTCTATTAAGGTTAGTTTTTGGATGTCTGCCTTCTTGAAGAGAGTTAATGAAGCTATAAGTTACCTGTGTGCCTTCATTTGGAGTCAGGCCTAATTATCTGGATCTTAGCCACATTATTGTCCGAGTCTTATTTCTAAAGCAGATGGAGTCACTCAGGAATGACTTCATTTGTATTAATTTGTTGCACTGTCTTCTGCTATTCATCTCAGAAGAACTATAGAGCCTTTGTCACAGAGAGCAGGGAAAGACAAAAGAATTTTAGTCAGAAACGAAGAGAGAGATCTGCTCCTTCCATTTATGGATACTGATGTTCCAGCCTAAAGGCAATTAAGTGGTAGCTGCTTTGGGGCAGTGGAATGGTGTAAGAGGGTAATTGTGCTCCGTGAGATTCACGAGCTTTCATTTTTTAGGATAAGTCGGACGACAGACATATTGATCCTGGCATTTTCAAAGGGAAACCCTCTGGAGCTTTTCCCTGCTGCTGTCAGTTTTTCACCCGGCTGTGGCGAGCCCTAAGGGGCAATCTCTGAGGGAAATCTCCACCTTGGCTGACCCGGTACTTCCTGTACCTTGTTGGAAAGAACAGTGGCTTTGTTGTGAATGGATCAGATATGGGATCTCCAGGCTAGGGGCTAAAGGGTGGTCACAATTCTGCCCTGCATTCTGGCTGTGGCCACCCACAAGAGAAGGGGCGAGGGCTAACCTCTTAATTCACCCATGTGCCTAACCTTGCTGTGGGGATAAGAATTCACCCATGTGCCTAACCTTGCTGTGGGGATAAGTGGGCTTTGGTTTCAGAGATAAGGAAGAGAATTTGCCTTTTTGTTGGCAAATGATAGTGGAGGCTTCTTTTCCTAGGTTTTTTGTTTGTTTGTTTGTTTGTTTGTCAACAGCCAAAAATTGTCCCCAGCTTTGTCAAATAACAAAACTCAACTGAGTCAATTTACAGATCCACTTGGCTTTTTTTCAACGACTCACTAATTGGACAGTATCCCATCTAGTAAGTTGAAAGGACCAGGAAGAAGCTGTACAAAATGGAAGGTTTTATAGGTAGAAGGAGGAGGGCTAAGGAAAAAGTGGATTTCCTCATCTTCCTTTGGGGGATGGAAATGGTCTGTGTAACAGATTAGCTCACTGGCGCTGACCAGAAAATTCCAGACTGACTGGTTAAGTCTACATTTCTGGAGAAGGTTGTAGGTTAGGTATTCAACCTTGGTTTGCTGACACGGGTTTAATATAAGCAACTCCATTTTGGGCCTATTGTCACTTTTTTAACAGCTTTCATGTGGTCAACAGGATATGTCAATTTAATATAAAAAGCTTTAAATAAAAAGTAACAGCTTTATTCAATATCTAAATTGCTATTGGCAAATACATGAACTCTAATGATTCCACTGACTTCTTCTAATTATGAAATGTGCAATTAGAATACGTCTATACTGGTATCAAAATACCTGAATGAAAAGAAAACAGATGATCTTACCATCAATGTAATGACAAATATTCATTGATTTGAGTAGTCCAAGTGACAGAGGCTAGTTCTTCAAAAGAATTTGTTTGCCCTTCAGAGAATTCGCTTCTAGAGAGTAACTTCTGGACTTTCTTTAAAGTTTTCACTAGAATTCCCTAAACTAGGAGTTAAAAAAAGACAAACTATTATATATTATTCTGCGTGTGTTAATTCTCTAGGGCTGCTGTCACAAAATGCCAACAATTGGGAGGATTGGAACACAGGAATTAAAACACAGGAATCCATTGGCTCACCATTCTGTCGGCCGGAAATTCAAGATCAAGGCATTGGCAGGAGAAGATCCGGACACAGAGACAGACGTACACACAGGGAGAATGTCCCGGGAAGATGAAGGCAGATATCTGGGTGTTGCTTCTATGGGCCAAAGAAAGCCCCATATGGTCAGCAGACCCCAGAAGCAAGGGGAGAGACATGAAAGGATTCTCCCTCACAAAGCTCAGAAGGATCCAAATCTGCCAACACCTTGATCTCTGATTTCTAGCCACCAGAGGTGTGAGACCATTCTCTTTGGTTTTAGCCACTTGGCTTGTGGGACTTTACCTGGCAGTCCAAGCAAATGAATACAGGTGCTTCTGTGAGCTGATCCCAGTTCCTCAGGGGACCTCTGTCTGTGCAGCTGGGGTGCCCTCCCCACCTCCGCCAGCCCCCCTCACATCAGTTTCCTTCTTTCTACATATCCTGATTATTGCCCTTCTGTGAAAGGTAAGCTCTTTGAAAGGGGACCTTGTCTCTGTTACCCCAAGCCTCCCAACACTGGTATACAGTAGGCACTAAATAAATTCTAAAAAATTTTATTTAATTTTTTTTTGAGAGAGAGTGAGAAAGAGGGAGAGAATGAGTGAGGGAGGGGCTGAGAGCGAAGGAGACATAGAATCCAAAGCAGCTCCAGGTGCTGAGCTGTCAGCACAGAGACCGATGTGGGGCTTGAGCTCACAAATTGCGAGATCATGACCTGAGCCAAAGTCAGACCCTTAACTGACTGAGCCACCCCGGCGCCCCTGAACATTTTTTGAATAAATAAATCATTTTATGGTCATTATCTACATTGTATCTCCAGTGATGTAAAAGAAGACAGTAACAGATGAGTGAACTATTCTAAGAATTAATTTGTAATAGCCTAAATGTATCAAAAAGAGTTTTTATTTTATGAGTTTTTTAAACTATTAAGTCATAAAATCTTGGAATATCACTTTGAATTTTCATTTTGATTTTTTTAAAAAAGAGAATAACAACTAACAACAACTAGTAACATAATTTAATTGGCAAAGGGATTGCATTTAAATAGAATTTATTGCAAAAATGTAAAAGAAACAAAATTGCTTCATCTATTCAAAACATCTTTTATTTGGACTCTCTAAAAGAGGATAACATGATTTGAAAAGATCAGATGTATTGATTGAAATATTATTTCTGTAGTACTTAAAGGAAGAATGAGGCAAATGAAAAGAAAATTTACATTGCACTTTTGTTGATATCTGACTGGAGGATTGTGCAGGGTTAGTGAAGCCTGATGTATAGCTCCAAATTATATTCATTAAAATCCTCTGAGTAAGATATCAAGATCTCTGACAACCAATATTATGTTGCTAGTTACAAAGTTATGCAGAAATCTCTCTAATAGTTTGTAGCTGAATGTGCTGTGTGTGCTAAAAAAACTTCTAGAAGAAAGGATCTTTCCCCATTTGAGAAGTTACTTGTTTAGACTTTACATATACACATGATAATTTGGATACTATCATTTTTAAAAATGTTTTTAAATTTATTTTTGAGAGAAAGAGAGAGAGAGAGAGAGACAGCATGAGCAGGGGAGGGTCAGAGAAAGAGGGAGACACAGAATCAGAAACAGGCTCCAGGCTCGGAGCTGTCAGCAAAGAGCCCAACGTGAGACTCAAACCCACGAACCGTGAGATCATGACTTGAGCCAAAGCCGGACGTTCAAGTGACTGAGCCACCCAGGCATCCCAGATACTATCATTTTTAATGTATATTTTTATTGAGGTATACCACCGTACACACACACACACACACACACACACACACACACACACATGATAATAAGCATACAGCTTCACTGATTTTTACAAAGTTAACTCACCAGTGTACCCAGTACCAGAACAGGAAATAACATCGTATTGGTCGAAGGGCCAGTTCAAGTGTTTTGACCATTTTTCTACTGATGTGTTTGTTTTCTTCTTTACACATATTGAGCGTGATCCCTTAGGTTGGACATAGAGCTGATACGTGTGTTATACCATTCTGTGGCTTGCTTTTTCACACCTTTCCTGGTGCCTTTTGTTAATAGGCATCTGTTATTTTAGTGTCGTCCAATATCACAGTCTTTACACTGTTTTATGTCTTGTTTAAGAAATCTTTGCCTACCCCAAGATAATGAAAATATTTTCCTATGTGTGCTTCTAAAAACTTCATTGCTTTACTTTTCCCCTTTAGATCTATGTTTCGTCTGGATTGATTTGTAGTACAAGGTATTGTCAAAATGTTACCTGTGATTATCTTTGGGGATTGTGATTATAGGTAATTTTATTTTTCTTTAAAATTTTCACTATGTTTTACAGAGAAATAAATTAATTTTATAATTTTATTTTTAAAATATTTTTAATATTTATTTTTGAGAGAGAGAGAGAATGAATGAATGAGTGGGGGAGGGGCAGAGAGCGAGGGAGACACAGAATCTGAAGTAGGCTCCAGGGCTTGAACCCACCAACTGTGAAATCATGACCTGAGCTGAAGTCAGATGCTTAACCGACTGACTCACCCAGGCGTCCCCTAGTTTTATAATTTTAGAAGGGTAAATTAGTCACCTTTCACTACATTATACTGGGTAACAAAAAAATCTTGAAATCTCATTAAATTTCAACAGCAGATACTTGTGTTTTCCCCTTACCTTTGTCGGTGACCTCCAGTCAGCTAGCCTGGCTCTCACCCACTGTGTGGTAAGAGGAGTTGAGTTCTGTTCCACGATTCTTTCCATGCTAAGACCAAGCTCAAGAAGCAGACTCTCTCCATGGCACGGCTACAAGGGCAAATAGTCTGGCGGAAATCTTCATTGCTTCTGCAAGTGTCCACTTGAGGGTGATATAGGGCATGTCTGCTCACATTCTACTCTGTTAGAAAATCACAGAGCAAAGCAAATCACGTGATAGAGGCCAAAGGCAATGACGCAGATAAAATTGCTATAAAGAGGGAACAAAAAATTCAAATATCACAATCTACTACAAAGGCTATTATCTTACAGCGCCATTTCTTCCTTACACTGAGCTCCTCAGAATGACATTCAAAGCCTTGCCTACCATAGCCCTAATCAGCCCCCCAGTCTCATCCACGACTCTCCCCACGAGCTTGATCTTGTAGCCTTGGACTGCTCACATGCCGTGAACACAACTTGCATATATCAGCCTGCATGCTCTTACTCACTCTGTCTACGCGGCCAACACATCTTATGGGCCATTAGAAGATGCCTGGAGGTTTCCTGAATGAACCACACTCTTCCAAGACTGAGTTCAGTTCTTTCCTCTGCCTGGGATATCCTTTAATTCTTTCCTTCCTTGCCTCTTGGAATTCTATTTATCTTCCTTGGACTTCTGTGAAGTCTTCTTGTGTTCCCATTGTCAGAATTAATCATTCCTGTTCCTTGCCCAATGACAGCAGTAATTGCAGCCTACACTAATTTCTAGTTATATGTTCACACGCGGGTCTCCCCAGGGGATTGTATGAGTCCCTCGATGACATTTTACTCCTTTCTGCAGTCCCTCTAGAGCAGAGAGGAAGCAGTTCCCAGCACACAGTAGGCCTTTGATTGAAGGTTGTACAATTGAACCGCACACCAGTACGGCCACGGTATAATATTTAGAAAACATGGTGTGACTTTTAAAAAGAATCCCAGAGTTGTCAACAGTGAAAACTTTGTAACTTCTAAGGAAAGTTGCTGATCAGTGAAGCAAAGAACAAGTCAAGAATCAAGAACAGTTTGCCCTTCAAGAACCAATGACTGACAACAATAAAGCTACAAGTGATTTATTACCTTCTTGAGGTGCATACATTTATTTTGCTCAAGGTGTGTATTTTATACTTCCTAATAGCCTTGAAGAGAATTTAAAAAAATGTTCTCTGACTTTTATGCTCCCCAGGCCACTCTGGTGACTGTACCTGGTGGAGAGGAATAAAAATAAGCTATAAAGACCTACCTCTGGTGCTCTTGGGGTTCAATCTTTTTTCTTATAAAAACACACATCTTACTGGCTGGTATTCTGAGTTATTTTCAGTGGGGAACTAAACCAGAAGCTAATTTCTCATTATTTTTAGAAATATGGTGGCATGCTTGGGAATGAAGCTTGTCTTACATGTTTGTGTTTTTAAGAATCCTCTCCTCATGGGCTTGCGAGAAGGAGTTTTACTAATTTTTGATCACTGACATCAACATGCATTGTATCTGGCTTTATTTCAAATGCCTATTTTGTCCACAGTTCTGTTAAGAGCCGTGTTCTTCAAAGTGTGGTCCGCGGACTGACTCCGGGTCTTTGAACTGCTTGTTACCCGTCCTGAGTAAGATAAGGAGCTTGGGCTAGAGAGTAAATTAACTGTCACTACGCACTGCATTTGGTTCAGCTGAGTTTTCGTTATTCCATAGTAAGACTTTATTGATGAAGGAAACCGTGTATTCATTTACATTCTGGAACAAGCTCTTTTCTCACTGTGGACTGGCATTTTGAGGAGCACTGCTATCGTGAGTCTGCCCTTATGTACGTGTGATGTGCCCCCCTAGTCACTGCTTATGGAAGCTGGCGTGGACTTGTGGCTCCTTCTACAAAACCATCAGTCTTTCTTCCTCCTTTTTTCTTCCTCTTTTCCCTTCTGTTTCTCTCTGTAATAGGAACTAAAAGGTGTAGACACATCTAGATGCAGATGTCCGTTTGTGGCGCATGTTTGTGGTAAAGGTTAGTTGGAGTCAGTATCGTGTAAGAGGAAGCCACGAGCAAACCAGAGTTCTGGGGAGCAGAAGCTGTGAGCGCTCCGGGGGAGTGGGTAAGAAATATGGAGAAAAGCTATCAGTGGGGATGGCTGAGCAGAGGGCCATGTGATGTGGAGAGGGCACACACACATGCTCTCTCGCCTCACAAGGCCTCCTGTTCCCTTTTCCAGCCTAAGTTCCATCCCTTGGGATTCTGATTCAATTGGTCTTTGGTGGACTCTGCATTTTAAGCAGTGCCCCAGGGTATTCTCAATATTGGGAACTTCAGAGGAAGAACTCTGGCTGTTTTGTGAGGGAACCTGTGCTCATCTTTCAGCTTCAGTCCTGGCCAGACTGAAGGCACCGGACTGAGTGTTGTACCTTTCTTGCACCTCCAATGGGCCTTTGCATATATTGTTCTTCTTGCCTGGAATTCCGTTTCCTTTTTCTTACCCTGGTGAGAGCGGCTGGATTCTTGCAGACCCAGCTAAAATATCTGCTCCTTTTAAAGCCCTCGCCCTTTTATCCCTGCTAGTTATTACCACTCTACTTGAGTGCTTGCTACGTTATTTTAGCCCTTGACTAGTTTCTCTATTAGAGGAAATCTCCCTGCTTGTTCCTCACCCCCCATTATGTATTTCCCTAACTTTAACAAATCCTAGATCCCAAAGTCCAATTCCCAAGAGTTCATCATCTGCCTTACCGTCCGATTTCTCAGGAGCATTATGGCCTTGGTCGTTTGTACCCTCTCTTTTCACATCTGACATTTCACTATAAAAAATGTAAAAACTAAAAAAAAGTGGAACAAATAATATGGTGAACCCTCCCATATACTGTGCACTTCGTTTCAATAATTTTTAGCACATTTTGTTGTATTGCCCTTATGTTTGCAAATATATATAAATATTTTGTTAAATGTTTAATTCATTTTGAGACAGAGAGATAAAGAGCGCACTCAGGGGAGGGGCAGAGAGAGAATTCTAAGTAGTTCCTGTGCTATCAGTGTGGTCCAGAGTGGGGCTCAGTCTCACAAGCCATGAGATCGTGACCTGAGCTGAAATCAAAAGTTGGAGCTTTAACTGATGGAGCCATCCAAACACCCCACAAATATATTTTTATTCTTTATTTTTTACTGAACCATTTGAAAGTTGCAGATATTATGTTATTTCATCTAGAAATACTTAAGAATACATTGCAGGAAAGTGGATGGACCTCGAGGGTGTCATGCTAAGTGAAATAAGTCAGGCGGAGAAGGACAGATATCATATGTTTGCACTCAGAGGTCTAATAGGAGAACAGGAGAAACCTAATGGAGGACCAGGGGGAGGGGAAGAGGGAAAGAGAGTTGTGGAGAGAGAGGGACGCAAAACTTGAAAGACTATTGAATACTGAAAAGGAACTGAGGGCTGAAGGGGAAGGGGGAGGGGGGGAAAAGAGGTGGTGGTGATGGAGGAGGGCACTTGTGGGGAAGAGCACTGGTGTTGTATGGAAATGAATTTGACAATAAACTACTTTAAAAAATACATAAACTTTAAAGAAATAAGAAATAAAAAATAAAGATTGTAAAAAAAAGCTGCAATATTGTTGCTATTGCAAAAAAAAAAATACATTTCCAAAATGCCGGCTCATTTCTCTACATAATGCTTACTATTTTGATAAACATTTCCCATATTTTCCTCATTTTTCTCCTGCATCAGTGGCCATTCCTTTTCAATCTTCTTTGCTAGATTTTCTTTCTTTTCCTGACTTCTGTATGTGGCTATACTCCAAGACTCAGGCCTGATGCTATTCATTCCTCTAAAATTATTTTTTAGTTCATCTTACTCCATCCTGTGACATACATTTGTCTGTCTGTGTGTGTTACTTGTTTATGCTGAAGTATAGTTGACACACAATGTTACATCAGTTTCAGGTATACAACATCGTGATTCAGCAACTCTGCCATGACATTTAAATACCATCTATAGGCTTCAAAATTTGAATTTCCAGTCCAGTCTTCTTATTCTGAAACCCTAGATATGTTTCTTTAACTATTACTCAACATCTGTATTTTGATATGAGATGGGTGTCTCAAATTTAGCATGACTGCAAACAACGTATTTGTTTCCCTCTTATCCATGTCTTCCCCTGTGCAGCAAAGAATCTAACAATTGCCCAAGGAGAGGTTTGGCCTTTAGCCTGTTTCTGGGAGGTTATCTCCAATCCTTGGCATGTCATGCCTGATTGGAGGATAGAGGAGGGTCTTGACTTATGGACCTTGTGTCAGGATAGTCTAATAATATGATTTAGGGTGGGGGCTGGCCACAGCAGAAGGACCAACAATGTCATATGGGGGTGGGTGGGTCATGCAGCATCAGTAGATCTCTGGAAAGACTAGGGACTAAGATCCCGCACCTGGACGATCAGTCATGTCTACAAGATGGAGCTTCAATTAAAACTCTAAACATGGGGCTCAAGTGAACATCTCGGGTTGGCAATACTCTGTTTATTTCCACGTGTGGATGCTGACAAGTTAATGCTATTTTGACTCCACAAGAGATGTCACCTGGTAGCTCCATGTTTGGTACTTTCGTGGACTTCACCCTGTATGAGTTTTCCCTTGATTTACTTTGATCTGTATCCCTTCCCCCTGACTAACCATAACTGTGAGCATAACAGCCTTCAACGAGTTCTGGGAGTCCTTCTAGTGAATTATGGAACCATACAGTGGTTTTGGGTCCCCTGAACTTACAGTTGGTATCAGAAGTGAAGGTGGTCTTATGTGTAGGCTCTCCCTTCCAACTTTTCACGTGGCTAAACTTTCACGCCCCCTAATCATTTATTATCTGTGTAGTCTTGAGTATGCTACTTAAATTCACTCTGCTTTCTTTATAGCTGTAAAGTAAGTTTAATTATAATACGTTATAGGGTTGTTATTAAATGGCTCAAATGTTGACTATGGGAATCCAAATAAATTAATAAATGTAAATTTAGTAGAACAATACACGACACTTCTGTGGTGTTTGTATTAGTATTATGCTCACTATCTCTGTCATAACTGCCGCACTAATCACAGCCACCATTAACCCTCACTTCGGTTACTGCAGAGCCTCAGATTGCTCTTTCTGCTTCCATTTTCCAAACCTTCAGATGTTTCTTTACACAGTGCCTAGAGGGAGTTTTCTCAAGCTTATTTTTTTTTAATTTTTTAATTTTTTTTTTGTGCACAATGCCCAAATGTCTTATATCGGACTTAGAATAAAGAATTCTTACTAGCTCCCCTGCCTCTTCAGCCCCTGTCTGGCTCTCCTGGGTTATCCATTACTGCTGTTCCCCTGTTCATATGCTTGAGCCAGACAGTCCTCTGTAGTGGCCTCTGTGTCCAGTGCTCTTTTTCTAGATCTGCACATAGTGTGATTCTTTACATTATCTGAGGGCCATTCAGGTGTTGTCCATTGATGGATTTCTGCTAATCACTTTATCTAAGCATCTAAGCTAGAATTCCCTCCCAAGGGCACTCTGGATTTTTTTTTTTTTTTTCCATTCAGACCCCTTATCAGTTTCTGATAGTCTGTTTTAAAACTTATTTGTTTATTATCTCTTTTCCCCACTGGGTTGTCAGTTCCACGCAGGGGTAGAGTTTTTTTGCTTTTTGGGCATGTAATACCTGGAACATCCAAGATGCTCAAGTATTTGTTGAATAAGTAGCTAAGTGCTACGTATCAGGAGGCATGGAGATGTATTGTAGCCACCAAGATAATTCGAGCCCCAGACACAGGGCACATAGTAGGACTAGGTATCTTGACTGAAAGTAGTGGCAGCCCAAATGCTCTTTCCAGAAGGATAAAAACAATTTTAGTTTTTCCCAGAATTTACTCTTAAGCTTTCTTTTCCTGGAAGGCTAAAATGGGATTCCCACTCTTTTAGTCTTTTGGAAAAAAAAAATGAATATAACTCTTATGAAATTATCATAGGGCTCTTCGAGTGCCATCTCTCTCTTTTCTGGCCTCAATGAAATATTTAGACTGGCAGATCATTGCAGCTATATAAACTCTAAAAATTATCATTAAAATGTGAAAAAAATCATGACAAATGAAATCTATTCACCTGCTGTTTCATAGGATTTCAGTGTCAATATAAAGCAGATAGAAAATTATATATCCTTCTATTTCCCTAAGTGCCTGTGCATGTGTGTGTGTACGCACACACATGACATGCATATGCATGAGATTTTTTGGCGCACCCATCATGTAGCTAAAAACATACCTAACGTAAGGAACTGTATGAGGGCAGTAAGAAGGCAAACTCTGTCCCTCTTCGACTGCACCTTCTATGCAGTGTACTAAGGCCAGTGGGGACCTCGATGTTGTTTGTTGCACTCAGAACCAGCCACCTTAGCAGGAACATCAAGGAGAAGGTGTTTGGGTTCATTGTCTCTTACTTAGAAGAAGCAGGCATTACTTTTAGGAAAAGGTCTGTAGCTTTTTTGCAAGCGTAACCTTCTAGTAGTTACAATCATGGCATTTGCTTTCATTCCAGTAAGTGGATTTATTAAGAGAAAAGAGGATGGGAGGGGGCTGGAGGAGAGGAATTCCAAGCAGAAATGGAGCTTGAAAATGCCTGGAGAATGGAGAGTCAGGGGCACTGGTGAAACCATTACCAGTACGATTCACAGATTCTCCAGGTGTCTGACTTTCGTAGGTTAGTTTGTAGTGATGTTCGCTGTTTCTGTGGTGGAACTGGTCAGCCATGAGACCTGGATTCTTATATACTAATATTGTTACTTAAGAAAAGTCTCTTAGTTCTCAGGGCTCTTTTTCCGGAGGAATTATGAGATCTTCATATTTCCCTGTCTACCACACTGGATTGCAAACAATTTCAAGCAAGAAGATATACATGGAAGTACTCTGTAAACTGTGAAGTACTATAAAGCTCTATAGTATAAAGTATTCTAAAGCATTTTCATCTTCTTGGTGCCAAGTTCAGTATTCGAAGCAGAAAAGATATACGCAATTAGCAGAGCATCTGGGATACAGAAAACACACACAAAACGTTAGGTGGTATAATGACGATCATTATAGGACCCTTTCATTCGGAGCAGACTGTCCCTTCCTTGGTGTACAACCCAATAGTTAGACAAAAAGACAACAAGAAATTATCTTATAACTGAGGAAGCATAGTTCAAATAAGCACCTGCCTCAACTGTAGTAGCTTTTCTCTCTCCATTTTAATTCCTTTCCACTCATCTTCTACAAGCATTCATTGCCTCGCACCATGCTAGGCTGTCATTGCGCATAAAGCTAAATAAAGTGTCCTGCCCTCAAGAGGCTGACAGTCCAGTAGTGGAGACAGACAAACACCTAAATACCTGCCATCCGGATTTAGAGTGCGGCGATAGACGTGTGCGCCTTGCCGCGAATGAAGTGCTTTGGCCTGCATGCAATTCACTTATCTCAAGGTAAGGGATATTACATTTATATTTGCCACCTGTGTATAGAATTTATCTATATTTCACAACTCCTGGCTTATTTTAAGCATTCTGTCATTTTCAGGACAACGTAGCACTGACACTCAGATCGAAAGTCAAAGTTTTAATCAATTGCATCATTAAGATAATCAGAATAGAATCTTCCTGATGCAAAAGATCTAACTGAGACCCAAAGTGAGCTCAAGCAAAATAGGGAATGTACGGATTCACAGAACTTATAAGTCCAAGACGGCTCAGACTTCAGGCACAGCTGGTTCCCACGGCTTACCCCGGTTTTCTTTTCCAGCAGCTCTTTCTCTCTCTTTTGTTTGCTGTTTCTCTGTCAGCTTTCCTTCCCTCTGTCTGTTGTCTTTGTGCTGTCCCATTGAAGACAGTTCTCCTTTGTGGACCTAGAGAAGATGTCGCCTCATAGTCCTAGATTCCCATCCTTTCCCTTTATCAGTCACAGTGGAAGGAAAACTTTGACCTTCGAGTTTTGTAATTCGATTCTAGAGGGAGTATGATTTGGCTTCCTGTAGTCTTGTGCTAAGTTTAGAATAATAGTTGTTTCCAGGGGAGTGTAGCACCATGCTTGACTCGGTCCTACGTCGGGGCCCAATGCACTTCCCCATTGTCCAGTGCGGGGGATGGGGATGTTAACTGTGACTGCTCATTGAAACAACTTGGAAAAGGATACATAATATTCCAAAAAGAACAACTCTGTTCTGCAAAGGAAGCAATATTGCGTCAAAACAACAATGTGTGCTTCTTAGAAACCCAATGCAAGGATCTCTCTGCAATGTTATCAGCACATTCATACTGTAATGGGTGTCTGTTAAATTGCGTGCCCTGTATCTTTGCTTCTTCTAGAAGCATCATCATTCTTCTTAGGGAACTCCTCCTCCCTGACTCCAGCCATTTTAGTTATCAGAGACCTTCATTCTCCTTCAGATTCCACCGCTTGGCTGCAGTTGATCGGTCTCATGCTTGGCGCCAGAAATCTTAACTAGGTTTCTGAACACAGGCCTAGTGAGGGCATTTTAGTTGCTCAGTGATGACGTGTTTATCACAATGTCAAATGGGAATGTGTTTCTGTGTTTCCTGCTATGTGGAGGAAGTTGGTCCATAGTTGGTTTATAGTTTGAATAAAGCGGGTACACAGAAAAGCACAGATCCATCCGTTAGTGGTGGAGACTAATTGATCACTTGATTCCTCATTTTTAACACAACAAGCCCTTGCCACTCCCGACAACTGTGTCCCCATAGCAGGAGCAGCACAGCCCAATAGAAATATAATGTGAGCCGCAGATGTGACATTTCCTAGTGGACGTATTAAAAAGCTATAAAGACACAGGCAAATTTAATTTGATCGGTATATTTTATTTAACCTGATGTAACAAAAATTTATTTCAAATTGTAATCAGTATAAAATGTAATTGACATATGATGTACGGTACATTTCCTTTTTCATACTAAGCTTTCATTTTGGTGTGCATTTTACCCTCGTAGCACATCTCAGTCTAGATGAGTCACATCTCAAAAGCTCAATAGCCACGTGTGGGGCACAGTGAAGCTACCACGGTGGACGCCAAAGGGGATGGATGTATGACAAGGGAGATAATCCACACTGGGGATGCTTCACAAGACACTCAAACCAGATGTTTACATTTACTGACATTCTTACTGTTGATAAATGTATCATAGCAAATATCTATGGAGTAATTCCTTGTCTTAGGAGTAAAAACTGTTGACTGTCCGTTCCTTTTCACTGTTCCAAAGATCAAGACCATTGTGTTGTTGCTTTGTTACTTATACTGCTTTACATTTTTGGCAGCACTTAACTTATATTTTTCTCCGTTAAGCTGGTGTCACTAAATATGTTTTAGAAAATGATGAAAATGATCGCAACTGCATGAGAGTTTCTTTTTCCAATAAAAAATACATTGAGGGCAATATATCTTCTTTTCCAGTGGTGAAGATTTACTTGATGGTGTCTTTACAAATGAGTTTAACCTTTTAATTGTTTTTTTTATATGATAAATTCAGTGGGTTTCTCATAGCCTCTCATTGAAATGTGGAGTTGCAGTTAAGAGAAGTAATAAACATTGTTTTCCTCCCTTTGTTTCTTATGAAAGATGATCTTAGTTTTTGTTGTTTTATGCCATGGCGAGCATGATGTTATGTGATGATGCTCATAGTATTCTGATACTGTAAAAAGGATCTACTGCACCTTTATAGTCAAATTCACTCATTTCTTTCTTATTATAATACATAATTCCTTGAAACAGAGTTTAAGACAGATGTAATGACAGTGTTAGTTCATCCATCCATTCATTAAAAGAAATAAAACCCCACAGGCTTATTATTCATACATAAGCACCCCCCCCACCCCGAGAAAATGTCTTTCTGTGTAGTTTACTCCTGTGTACCCATTGCCCAGAGCAATGCCTTACCCAAGACTTTCAATAAATATTGGTTGAATGAATGCACCAGTTACTGTAAATAAAAGGCTCAATTAGAAATTCAAAGGGCAGGAGCACCTGGGTGACTCAGTCGGTTAAGCCTCCGGCTTCCACTCAGGTCTTGATCTCACGGTTAGGTTAGTGGGTTCAAGCCCCACATCAGGCTCTGTGCTGACAGATAGCTCAGAGCCTGGAGCCTGCCTCAGATTCTGTGTCTCCTTCTCTGTCTGACCCTCCTGTGCTCGCACTGTCTCTCTCTGTCTCTCAAAAATAAATAAAAAACATTAAAAATAAAAAACAAAAAGAAATTCAAAGGGCAAATATAATATTAATTTTGAGCACATACTCTGTGCTAGGTTCTATGTGAAGTTTATAATGTATATTGCAGATGTAACTCTTACAAAAATCCTGTGAAAAATAAGGTATTGTCCTCATTTTGCAGATAAGAGAACGGAGACACAAAAAGAGGTTCATGTTTCCCAAGCTCACATAGTTACACGGCAGAGTTGGGATTGACTTCAGATTGTCTGATCCCAAAGCTTTCTCTCTTACTCATGCGTTAGTCTCCCAGGGCTGCTCTACAAAGAGCCACAAACTGTTGTTGCAGCTTAAAACAGCAGAACTGTGTTCTTTCATGGTTCTGGGGGCTGGAAACTTGAAATCAAGGGCCGTGCTCCATCTGAAACATATACAGGAAGACCCTTCCCTGTTTCATCTAGCTTCTGGTATCTGCTGCCGTCCGTGGCATTCCTTGGCTTGGAGTAGATGAAGAGGATGCATTCCTCCAATCTCTGCATCCACCGCCCTTGGTGTTTGTTACTCTGTGGTGTCTCTCTCCTCTTCTTATGCGCCCCAGTCATATTGGATTAAGGGCCCACCCTCCGTCAGCATGACCACATCTTAACTAATCACATCTGCAGTAACACTGTTTTCAAATAAGGTATCATTTTGAGGTCCTGGAGATAAGGCTTCAGTATCTCTGTTTTGGGGGACAGAGTTCTACCGAAACAGTCCAGCATATTTGATTGTTGTCAAACACAGATACTTATGAAGCACTTAGAAAGCCCATGGCCCTGGGCTTGCTTGCTCATATAGGATTCCAAAAAAGTAAAATGTACTCTTCCTTTAATCTGGTTAGGAGGAAGAGATGTATTTCCATAGAAATAAATGTCCATGAAAGGTAGTTTTAGATATGGTGAGTGTGAGGTGACAGCTGTATGCATCAGAGGGAGGGCTATCCTGCAGAAGTTCAGTGCTAAAGCTCTAGATCTTCGAGGGGAAGACGGGGCTGGAAACTGAGACTGGGTGTGATAGGCACAGAAGGCAGAGGAACAGTGGGAATTGGTGGTAACTGATGATCAGGAAAATCAGAACAGAAGCCACTCATAAAAGGGAGGGACCATACACTGTACAGACATGTTCCGACAGGGCTAACGCTGGCTGAGAGCACAAGAGAACAAGGAGGAGAAAAAGCCACGGCATATTGGAATCAGAATGTTTGCAGGAACTCATGACACATGTTTTCAGTGGTGTGGCAGGGGCGGGAACTTGGTTGCCGTTTGCACTGAGGTTGATGTGAACGGAAAGCTAGGTTTCAATCCCGCCTTCCTCCTGAGGGGCTGCTGCATGGTTTCTGGGGTCAGGGAGGTGCAAGCAGGCTTCTGAAATCTCAGCTGTGAGTTGACTAATGAATTTTTCAAGTGTTTACTGAGCGCCTGTTATGTGCGAGGCATTGTTCTCATTGGTGGGGCTGTAGCAGGGAGGAAGGAAGGCACAATTCGTGCGGTAGCACTTCCATTCCAGAGGGGGAGATGGACAGTGAGCGAGCGGCTGAGTACAAACGCAACGTGACTTTCCATCCTGGTAAGAACAGTGAAGGAAAATAAAACAGTGGGAAGTTTGAGAGCAACAGTGGAGATAAGGGAGAGATAATGAGCTAAGATTAAAATTTTCCAATTAGGACTTAATACAACACGTACATTTAGTTCTGGCTCTGCCATGCCTGCTGGTGTTATGGAAAATACTGGCCAAATTCAGAAGACTGATTTTGTAATTTTGGCCCGTTTCTTTTTTTCTGTGTCTCATGGGAGAACTGAAAGAATAGGGCCTAAACTCTGGGTCCCTTCTAACTCTGTGCTCACTGGATCGTAGTCTTGTAGCTATTCAGACTATTTTGGTGTCAAGCATAAATGTGATACATGTGTCTTTTTTTCATGTCCTAGTCCAGAAGTCTTTTGAAAAATACAGACATTGACAGTTTGTGATAAACTAAAATAATCACCGTACTTTGAATATAAATGATTATCCTTTTCAGTATATAAAAATACAGGGTGAGAAGGGTTATTGAATTTCAACACTGCCCATAGGTTATAGAAGCTGAGGCATCATGTGATGAAGAGAATAAGAGTCGTAAGGGAAGTAACTCCTTTTAAAAGAGACTTGTTGTGTGTTTTTCAGTGGATTAAGAAAGGGTGAGACACAGAACTAAAGCCATGGCTGCTTTTGTTATGATTCACAAAAGGATGTCTGTTTATCAAGCTTGCAGGGAGGGCCCTTTAAAACTCTTTATTATGGGGTATTTTTCTAAGAAAAGAATCACAGTGTCGTTTCACTTCAAATACCCATGGTTTTTTGGTTTTGGAGAATTATTTTGTAATCAAGAACGTTTGTTCTTTTGGAAAAACAACAACAACAAAAAACCTGGCCAGAAAATACTTTAAGAAAAATAAAGCCATGACGTGGTTTTTATGTCTAAAGCATAATAAATGACGCCCAGATACTCTGTTTTGTGTCACTTCATGTTTTAAAGTTCTGATATAAACGGAAGGCTTGAAAGTACCATCTTCAGCATAGACGGCGATGCTCTGGGGGGGTGGGGGGAGACAGCCAGCTGCTCGGTGCTGTTGCACTTGGTGGCGAGAATGAAGCCAGACGGTGTGCCGCGCACCCCCTCCTCCATCCCCAGATCCTTCAAAAGAACATATTCTCCTATGACGGTGCCAAGAAAATAAGGTCAATATGCCTCTAAATAAATTACAGAGGCCCTTACGGTGCAGCAGACAGCCAGGCCCGGAGGGGCCGTGCTGGGGTCGAGTCGCACCACACGTGCCGTCTCTGTGGGAGAACCGCCTTCCCTCCTCCGCGCGGCGGGGACGGGAAGGCGGCCGTGGCTGCTCCTCCACTGCCATCCTCGCTGACAAGATTCAGAGTGACGGTGCCCCGCGGCTCCATCAATTGAGAAAGGCGTAGTAAATTGGCAGCTACTCTAATGGCGAGAATGTTTACTTCTCCGCCGACTCCTTTTGGAAATGAACAAGAGAAAATGATAATGTGTGCCTCGTTCTCTGTCTTAAATGGTCAAATGCATCTTCTCTATTGACCTGTTGATTATGTTGGTTATGCCTCCCTTGATTGCCCGGGACTCTAGTGATAGGCGTCATAAAAACAGATAAAACACAAAGCCCGGACTGCAAACACCCGTCCGCCCAGCAGAGGCTTAACAGTCCAAAGTACCCAACAGATCGCGTTTGACTTTGTAGTAAGGTTTTATGTGTAATCATGACAGATGTTCAGGGAGATTATCCTTTTCCTCTCCACCCTGCTTCCCTGCAACTAGCTTATGTGTATGACTTGCTCTAAAATGGCCTCTCTTTTATAAATAGATGAAGCCGGAGGCTGTCAACAGCACCCAGTCAAGATTCTACTTACCACGTGTTTGTTTTCCTGACAGAAGATGTGCGTTCCTTTTAGGCTGGTAGCAGGCCGCCCTGCAAGTCCCGTCTTGGCTTTTTATGCCGGGAGCTACCTGATGCCAGCCACAGGCGACTTCAGAGTGACTCTGTGTCGTAATGAAACTTTAAGAATTTGTCCCCTGTAACAGTTGCATTCTGGATGGTACAGAATGTGTACCATGCTTGATGTGTATTCACTTTGTCGCTAATCTCCATTTAGAGGTTTGAAAGTGCACAGGCATAATAAAATCCTCCTGGCTGTCCTGCTTCAAATGTAGGGATGGACTGTATCACATGCCTTTGCTAGACTTACTTGGTTTTCTCTAGCACTTTCCACCCGCCCCCCTCCTCCAAAGTTCTCAATTCCAGGTGATGGTTGAAGAGCTTTCTGTTTGACACAGAGATTTGTCAGCTTGTGACACCTTAAAACACCACCTAATGCCACATGAACTTCTCTAAGATTGGAAGCAAGCAAGGAACATGGGCATAAGAATCTCTCTGGGGGCGCCTGGGCGGCTCAGTCGGTTAAGCGTCCAACTTCATCTCAGGTCATGATCTCACAGTTCGTGGGTTCGAGCCCCACGTCGGGCTCTGTGCTGACAGCTCAGAGCCTGGAGCCTGTCTTCAGATCCTATGACTCCTTCTCTCTCTGACCCTCCTCTGCTCATGCTCTCTCTCTCTCAAAAATAAAAATTTGAAAAAAAAAAAAAAAGAATCTCTCTGAAAATTTTTTCAAAGCACAGAAATGGTAGGATCTAGTATGAACTAGTAAATAATGTCTTTTAATCTCTTCTATCTTGTATTATTTCTCATTCATTTCAAAAACTTCACTATTTCCTGGCATTTCCTCATTATTTGCTTGATTTTCTAAGTCAGTGAAAAGGTAGGCTTAGGAAAGCACGCACGTTTAAATACTAAAATTTTCTGGCGTGCCTGCGTGGCTCAGTTGGTTAAGCTTCCGACTTTGGCTCGAGTCATGAGTTCAAGCCCCACATCAGGCTCTGGGATGACAGTCAGAACCTGAAGCCCTGCTTCAGATTCTGTGTCTCCCTCTCTCTCTGCCCTCCCCTGCTGCCTCTCTGTCTCTCAAAAATAAATAAATATTTAAAGATTTTTAAATATTAAAATTTTCCTCTATAGAAGCACTTAGGGCAGAAAGCAAAACAACAACAACAACAACAAACTAGGCCATCGAAACAGAAGGAAACCTTTCACAGTCTCAGTGCAGACCTTAGGGTGCACAGGAAGCTACTTAAAGGCATCTCCTTGCCTTTGTGGGCAATCACTCGAAACACAATGGCCCACAGAATAGAGAGTGGAAGGTGGAAGAACCTTCAGCCCTGATCTGAGTCTGCACCTTCATTGCTGTTTAACTACCACACTGGACAGGGTTCTAAACTGTGAGCGAGGTTAGAAATCCTGAGCGTGGACGTACACAGTTATGCAGGACAGTAAAATCATCCAGGTCAGCCTTTCTCATTGCAGCTGCAGAAGGCATAAAGCCTTAACGATGGGAGGATCTGAGCAAAGCCACAAAACAAATGAACGACTAGAAACTAGACCTCAAACTTCCTTAAAAACTATTTCTCCCTCCAGGTACCAAAGTGATTCCCAGAAGACTCTCTTGTTTTGTTTTGTTTTTTGGAGGTTTCAATACCACGCCATACTACATTTGACATTTTCTGAACTAGTAAGTTAGGTTAAAACGAGAGATCCATATGAATCCATTTTCATTGGTCATTTATTTCTCCATGAAATTACTTTACTTTTTTTTATAGTTATCGGTCTCATAAAATCTCATGGTTCTTCTAATTCTATGTATAATCAAGCCATCGGTTTAACATTGACTCCTGAGACTCTTGTGTTGCAGCTCATACTCTAAGAAGGTCCTGTCTTTCCTGGACTTGGGAGACAAAGAGGGATTTGATGCTATATTCCCCATCCTCAGGTAGCTTGTAATTAATTTTGAGAAATGAGCAATCTGTGGGGAAACAATTAAACAATAATCCAAGATGACATAGAATGTGCTGTGGGAAGCCTGGGAAGGCTTCATGGCGGGGAGGAGCAGGGATGATTCAGGCAGATTGTAGAGAAAATGCATGACCTGAATGATTGTGGATTTTTGTTACACAGCAGCGGATGACTAATGCTCTTCTTGGTATCAGCTGTGAATGGATTGGTAGCTACTTTTCTGGGTTATTTGCATGTTGCACTGGGCCCCATCAATATCCCTGTTCTTGGAGGATAAAAGGGCCAACTGAGGTCCTGACGCCACTTTCTGAAAACCAGGAGGCTGTATTCGACATCCCTATTCTGTATGTTTTAGCTTTGTGTTCTCAGTGTTCCACCTCCAGTGACCGAGGCTGAGGTCCGCGTCCAGAGCAGCACTGCGTCTGGGGGCAGGGGAGCCTAGAAGATCTTAGCTTTAGGATTTGAGCATAGAGGCAAGTTTCTCCTTGGCAACAGTTAGCAGAAGAAAACATTTTGATGTCTTAATGATGAAATTAATAAGATGTCTGCCTCTTAAAATGTTCTTCCTGTGACCGTAGGATCTTTCATTATATAGGCATCTATTAGACACCCCGAAACTCAAAGAACAGATGAATGCGTTTAGCACAATAGGCTTATGTATAAATTAGTGACGGAGAACTTCAGCTTTCATAGTAAATTGGTAGAAAGTTAATTAATTAAATATTTGCCTGGTTAGCCTCAAAAATTTTCTAAGGGAAAATGCAGGGAACTTGAATGTCGAATGTGGTAGCATTCTGGCTTTAGTTTGTTACTGGAATGAAGCTTGCTAGCTAAGCTTTTCACTAAGAAGCCTGAAATAGATTATAGGTTGTTTTTTTCCTATCCTGGAGTTTTTTCTTTTTTTTTTCAATTGCTCTCCTGAGAGAAAATTGAGTGTATGACAGGGAAGACAAGCATGAAACCTTTCATAATCCAGACTTGTGTTCTCAAGAGATTATCTTTGAAATATGAGGCTCCTCATTGAGTCTTTCCTGGAGTTTATTTATTTGACCACGCTCTTCCAGACTTAAATGCCTCCATTAATCAATACTGAGCTTTTCCACACTGAGCCTGCAGAACTCCCCAAGAGAAGAAACTTTTAATTTAAAAAATTAAAAAAAATTCCCAGGTATATACATAATCCTTGGGGAAATAGCAGATCTATTCTTGGCCAATAACACGTCCACTGACAGCTGAGTTTTATTTTTGTCCCCCTTTTAGGATTATGGATGGGATTGAGGTAAGAAGGAAAGGGTTTTCCCGGGAACTTACTAATTTAAAGAGGCTAGGCTTCTTCAGGACTTTAAGACAAGGACAGAGTTCATTCTTCGTTCACTGTCTCACTCGTTCAGTGAGCTCCTGGTAGGTCCCAGGAGCTTGGCTTTGTGGCTCTCATGTGGACAAGATCGCCCCTGTTGACAAGGAGCTAACAGCGGAGGGGCTGAAATGCACAAGACAGTGGCCTGTTCTGATGGAGCTTGATACAGGTCACAGTGAGGATAGATTAGGGACATCAGGCTACATGTAAGGAAAGACTTCGTGTTATGAAAAGGAATGTAGACAAAGCCAAAGAAGCCACCTGAGTGATTCATCCAGCAAGAAAACTCCTCTGTGGAGCAGACTCTGTCGCCCACACAGAGCACAGGTCCTGGATCAGCGATGCCGGAAGCAGCGCAGGTAGGCTGAAGGAACAGAGCAGACGTGAATGGGATGAGAAAGCAAGGCCTAAAGCACTCTTGGTTATGAGAATGTCATTATTCATGCCACTGTTGCTTTCTATATCTGTAGTTTAATTTTTATTTTGTTTTCAAAATAAAGTGGACTTAAACTAGCGGACACAGCATGCATTTTGGTGTTGCAACACCTGTAGAGGAAAATGTCATTCATTCACTTATTCAGTATTTATTGAGCACCTACCATGCACCATTGGGACTTACAAGCAGAAAGAAGACAGATACCATTTGGTAATAGGGAGATATTTTGGTTTTTAGAACAATGACGGATGATAATGTGTATGTCTGTATGTATTCCTACATATATGTTTCTGAGTGTGATGGTTTTTTGATGTGTCAGCTTACTTACTAGCTAAGCTAAGCTATGGGGACAAAAGAGAGGGCAGCGGCATTTTGTCACATACACATACCCTCTTCCTGTTAGTTGATGAAATACCAATCAGGGTGTTTCTGTGAAGAGGCAATGCAGTGTGATGAAAGTTCCTAAAGAGTTGACCTTAAACTATGGAGGTTATCCTTGAGTAGACCAGACCGCATCAGATAAGCCCTTAAAAGGGACTGGACTCTTTCTAGGAAAAGAGATTCCCCACAGCACTGAGTCTGCAGTTGCTCTCCCTCTCCTGGGTCTGTCCTTCCCGCCGGCCTGTGACAGCAGCTCTGACCTGACCCTGGGGGGCTCCAGCTCGCCCGCTGCCCACAGACCTCAGAAATGCTTAGCCAGCCTCTGCAGTGTGTGAGCCCATTCCTTAAAATAAGTCCCCCTTTCTCCCCTCTCTGTATATGTATGTACATACATATGTGTACATACATGTGTGTACATGTGTGTGTGTATCTCCTACTGGTTCTGTTGATGTGGTTGACCTTTGATGGATACACTGAGGTTTTAAAATAATTCTGTAACCCCACTTTACATGTGTCTTACGCTGAGAACAATTACCATTGCTTGTAAGTTAAGAAGATATTATTTATCTACCTAGGCAGAAATCGCCCAAATATACTTCATGAGGTCTGGTTGGCCCCTAATTCATCATCTTTACCTGGCATCTTTGGTTAAATTGTGAAAGGCAGCTGGCCACAGCGTGGCTTGCCCATGTGATTCCCTGCTCCTGCTCGCTGCTTTCTCGGGCTCTGTTCTGGAACGGAGGTCTTTCCAGCTGGCTGGGGTAGGACAGCAGCCCTGTGCCAGCCTCTGCTGGAACATTTTAAAACAACATTGCATATAACGTAATTAAGTAGGGGTGACTGAAGACTTCATGCCTTCGCTAGCTGGAGTCAAATCCGGAAGCTGAGTCTAGAAGCTTCATTTTGTATTTTTAAAGAGGAGAAAACAAAATTTTATGGAAGACTTTGGACTCTTTGCTGCCATCCTTTTGATTTCATCAAAATACAGAAAATTCTTTAAATTTACCTGAATGACTTTTTATGATTTTATTCATTTATTCAGTGTAAAAGAATTACATGTTTAAAAAAAAAAGATAAAGTATAAGAAAGGAGTTAAGAACTACTCATAATTCCACGGTAGGTAACTATGGTTGTGACCACGTCTTTGCATTTTTTTCTGTGCGTTTGGAAACCATCCTTTACCTGCTCTGCTGTGTGTCACAGGTGACTGAACCCCGCAAACTCCTCCATGACTGCCTTGCCAAATGGTTTCTTCTAGTTTCAGCCAAAGGAAGGCCCCGGTTGGACAGGTGGGAGGCAGGAGAAACTGAGGCTGTTTCTTGCCATTCTCCTCTATCAAAGTGTCGGTGCCTCTGCAGTGGTTCCAAGAGCCCTGTCCTCAGTGGTGGTGTCGCAGGGAACCCCTGCTTTTATTCTAGATCCTCTGGAACAGCCCTGCTCCTAAGATCTGATAACACCTTTTTCTTTTTTTTTTTAATTTCTTTCTGCCTTAGGTCTGGTAGTAACTTCCTGGTGTTTGATTATATTTCTCTAGTTGTCCTTTCTGTTCTTCTAGTACTTGATTAATTAGTGCCCCCAAATGAAATCCTTCTATTAACCAGCCTGACAAAGGTACGCATTTCTTGGCAGTCTTCTAATAAGCCCACTTACTTTATTAATATATTGTAAATGGTTTTCCCTGGGCATATGTTGTAAGACCTACATTGTGGGTTTTTTTTTTTTTTTATCATCTGTATTGAAGAGTAAGTTACATACAGGAATATTCACCAGTGTTAAGTGTACAACTTGATGAGTTTTGGCAGACTGATACAGATAGGTAACGGCCACCACCACCACGCTTCTGACATAAACATTTCCATTATGCTCCTAATTTCCTGGTGGTCTTGTGCAATCAACTCTTTCTCCCTGTGCCAGCCTCTTGCAACTACTGACCTTTCCATCATCATGGTTTTGCTTTTTTAGAAACGATTTCATGTAAACGGAATCATACAAGATGTTGTCTTTTGTGCCTGACTTCTTTCGTTTTACTTAATGATTTTGAGATTAATCCGTGGTGGTGGGTGTATCACTCGTATTCCTTTCAATTGATGAGTGATACTCCATTGCGTAAATAGATTACAGTTTGCTTTTCATTCACCAGTTGTAGGCTGTTTGGCCTATTTCCAGTTTTTTGCTCTACTATCAATAAAGCTTCTGTGAATGTCCTTTTGCAGACGTGTGTTTCATTTATTTTGGGCATCTGGTTAAGAGCAGGATCTTTGGGTCTTACAGTAATGAGATGTTTAACATTATTAGAAGCTGCCACGGTTTTCCAAAGTGTCTGTACCATTTTCATTCCTACCAGTTCATAAGTTCCAGTGGCTTCACCCCCCTGCCATTACTTAGTATTGTGGGTCTTTGTAATTTGTTCCTTTTAGTAGGTATGTAGTGGCATGTGGCTGAGGGTTAATTTACGTTTTCATAGTAACTACTAATGTTGAATTTCTCTATTTTTGCTTATTTTCCACTTGTGTATCTTTTTCAGTGAAGTATTTAATAAATTATTTTATTGCTTTTGAATAGGGTTGCTTATTTTCTGATTGAACTGTAATAGTAGTTACTATTGTATTCCTGTACAACTCTTTATCATATACACATTTGCAATGATTTTCTCCCTCTCTGCAGCTTGACTTGCATCCTTCTTTCCTTTTCCTTTTTAAATTTTTTTTAACATTTATTTATTTTTGAGAGGCAAAAAGAGAGCATGAGCAGGGGAGGGGCAGAGAGAGGGGGAGACACAGAATCGAAAGCAGGCTTGAACCCACAAACTATGAGATCATGACCTGAGCCAAAGTCGGATGCTTAACTGACTGAGCCATCCAGGTGCCCCTGCATCCTTATTTTCTTAATGTCTTTGAAGAGCAACCTTTAAAAAGTTTGGCCTCAATCATGTTTTAATGGCCGTTATTCCACCTTAGGAATATGCCATCGGTTCATGATTGAACTCTCAGTTTCCATAACCTTGCTGCTATCATCACACTGGCTCATTCTTGTCTTTGAATCTTCTGTGAGTTAATTATCATCTTACTTGGGAAAGTGCTATAATGAGTCAGGATTGTCATGTTTTTATCTGATAAAGATGAAATATTTTGAACTCAGTGAGCTTTTTTATATTTTAATTTTTCATTGGGGACATAGAAAAAAAGAAACAGTACCTAAATCATATTACTTAATTTTTTTCTAAAGTAAAAGGCATTCTCTTTCTCCCTCCCTTTTAAACCTGAGATCTTGGGAATTGTGTTTAAGTAAAAATGTTAAATAATGTGAATATCTTTAAAAATTGTCTTGAATGTGTTAAAATCATATTAATGCTTCAGGATAAGTGTGTATGGTCAATTGATCATACATCCTTATTTAATTAAATGATAGTAAAGATATAAAAGCTTAACAAGTGCAATAGGACCAGTAGAATGAGAGTGAAGATAAAATCAGAGAAGTGATCACAATAGTTGTTTTTGGTTTTGTTTTAACATGGAAGTCACATGGAGAAGTCATAGCTGATTAGCAGAGAGGAGGAAGCAGCCACATGGATTTTATAGGGAGATATTAATGAGAGTCCAGGTGATTTCCTTTGTAGTACTTGGAACCGAAGAATTAGCAAATGGTACAGGTTTTGGTGTGCTTGCTTTCAGGCTTCTCATAGTTAGGCATGTAACCTTGGCAGGGAGAAGAATGGAGATTTTTTTCTTAGAGAGTTGACAGATCCTGAAAATGGACCCCAGATACTATACTTTGGGTGTCCTTTTAGTAGAAAAAAATACCTTTACAATTACTGTAGTGGAGTCCATCCTTCCTCCCTGTCAACATCCATTTGTCCACTTAACTTATTCATGATCCAGGTTAAATATTAGTGAATGACCAGCAATCACAAGACTTTTGAGGAGAGCTTTTTACTTAAAAGAAACCATGAATCTGTAAAAAGCAGAGAATGAGGGGATAAGAAAAACATCCTAAAACATCTTTAAGGAGTATTTTAAGTTGCACAAATAAAGCATACTAGTTTAGCCAACAAAATGAAGATGAAATGAAGTAGGTATATTGAGATGACAAAAAGCCCTCCTAAATTAATTTACCCAAGGGACACAGGAGTGCTGACGCACAGGGGCGCATGGACCCCAATGTTCATAGCGGCACCTTCAACAATAGCCAAATCATGGAAACACCTAAATGTCCATCGACTGACGAATGGATCAAGAAGATGTGGTTTATATATACAATGGAGAATTACATGGCAATGAGAAAGAATGAAATCTGGCCATTCGTAGCAACGTGGTTGGATCTTGAGGGAGTCATGCTAAGTGAAATAAGTCAGGCAGAGAAGGACAGACACCATATGTTTTCATTCATATGTGGAACAGGAGAAACTTAACAGAGGACCATGGGGAAGGGGAAAGGGAAAAAATAGTTAAAGAGAGGGAGGGAGGTAAACCATGAGAGACTCTTAAATACTGAGAACAAACTGAGGGTTGATGGGGGTGAGGAAGAGGGGAAAATGGGTGATGGGCCTGGAGGAGGGCACTTGTTGGGATGAGCACTGGGTGTTATATGGGAATCAACTTGACAATAAACCATAAAAATTTTTAAAAAGTCCTCCTAAATTAAAAGAAATAGACTAGTCAAAATGAAAAAATAATAATTGAAATATATGATTATAAGGCCAAAGAAATATTTCAAATAATAATCCAAGAAGACCAGAGGGAGACTAAAACCAGAATAGAGGTTTAGTATATTCAAAATCTTGCTAATTGGATTATAGAAACAAAGAACAATGAAAACAAATTGAAGGAAGTTGTGACAGAAATGACACAAGAAACACTCTCCAAACTGAGGGACATGTCTCCAAATGACAAGTCTGGCACAATGAAAGGAAAAAGAAAGCCAACATTAAAATACATTATCATCAAATTTTAATAACTTAGAAATAAAGAGAAGATTTTTTTAAGCTTCCAGAAGGGAGAAGGATAGTCCACATATAAATAATCTGGGTGGAACAAGATCTCTTAACACTGAAATTGGAAGCAAGAGAGAATAAAATAATTGTTACAGTATTGATGATGAAAACATGTTTTCAAGCATGCAAAAATTCAGGACCCATAATTTTTTAACACCTACTTTCTTAAAAAATTACTGGAGGCTCTACTTCAGCAGAATAAGGAATAAGCTAAATAAAAAAGTGAAAGACATGATATTGATGAAGAGGGGACCCAACACAGAGACATCAAGGAATGTCAGTAAAGGGTCCTAGGAAGGACCACTGCAGTGCAGCAGGCCAAAAAGCCCACAGTCCAGATTGATGTAAACTTTTAAGGGACTCTGGAAGAAAAACTGCAGGAGAAAATAAAGCAAAATGATATGTGAGATTTTATATATATTTGTATGTATATATAGATATCACCCAAGGCTATGTATAGTACTTTTCCAGACGTGATAATGCTTTTATGTAATATATATTAACAGTTGTGTGCCACTATATTAAGTTACATATTAAATAATACATGACTTTTATCTAGTAAGTTAACATACACATACATATTAATTGAGAGTGCACAGGTAGATGGGTAAATGCAAGTGGAATGATGGTTGTGGAAGAGAAATACAAGGGCATTGGAGGGAAAATACAGAGGTAAATAATGGAAGAAACACTGTAATAGTTAAAAGTCATTGGTCTGAGGGTGTGGAAATTCAGGGTGGGGAGGGATGGGACAGGGTTTGCTATTTTTCATTATAAACCTTTTAATACAACATAAATTTAGTGCATGAATTACTTTGAAAAATTTATTTTTGAAATTATCATATTGCACACCATAATATATACAATTTTTATTAAAAGAAATCAGACCCAAGATGTATCTCACCTTTTATCACCATTACTTTCTGTCTAACTTCTCGGGGGACTACAGGAAATAAAATGAAAATCTCTTGATGCATCTTAAATGTGTTTACTTAAATCAACACTGCTTGTACTTCAACAGCAAAATGCCTTTAATACATTCCTGATTTACAATATCATCTTTATGATTTTCAGCAAGTCACAAATTTTAACACAAGATAAGTCATTCAAGTCGTTTGGGTTTAGTAGTTAGTTTTAGACACAATTTCTATAACATTTCTCATGGTATAGACTTGTAGATTCTTACTGTCCCTGGACTGTGATATACAGTAACATTTAGATTCATGCAGTGTGTGTGACTAAATCTTTGCAATCACCCAAAATTGTCTCTTGGCAGGAAGAAAGAGTAGCCTATATATTTGTTTGAAGTTATTGAATTACGGAAAGAGATGGTATGATTCCTTTCTTAGATATGGAGTGACAGAGGTGCAAAAACTCCACGTGTGGACATGATGATGGAGCAGGTTATATTAACCTTTTCAACAAGACATTTGGGACAGGCAGTTAATCTATGAAGCCATCAGCTGGAAAAAAGACATCAAATCCTTACTGCTCTATTGAAGAAATGTCTGAAATGATATATATGTATATATGTGGTGGTAAGGAGAAGATGTAAGACTCCTTTTGAAAATTAAAACAGTAGCTCTTAACCTTATTTGTGAAAAGTGGCTCTAAAAGATTTTCCTTAATTTGATGGGGGTGTTTGCTTACTGAGTCTGATGCGGATGCATGAACCGCCTACGACGGCAGGATCCTAAGGATCCTCGACCGCGAGAGAATGTGGCCAGTCTGGGAACCTGCGGAAGTGGCTGCCTTATCATATCACTTATGAGTGTTGGTATTTGAGACCAATCGTTGGAAAACTTAAGTGGGCAGGGAGCCTTGCGTTGGATCAAATGAAAGTTTTGGTTTTTATGCCACTTAGTCATTATTTCAAGGCCTGTAGATCACACCGATGTGGAAGAAGTTTCCATATCAAAAGAGATGGGTCTGTTCTGAACTGTTTTTATTCTAATAGTCAGTGCAGCTATTGTACCATGAGAGAAATTAAAGTAAGCACTGGAGGAAGTGTTCTCATTGCGATTACAAAAACTGAGAAAAAGCTTTCTTAATGGAGAAGGGGAAAAGTGACATTATTGCTTTAGAGGGAAAGAAAATACTTTTTTGGAGTAGAAAAAAAAAGGAATCAATCAAGAAAGCTCTAGAGGTACTCCAAAAGTAAGTTGGAGGGCAGTGTTGAAAATCCCAAAATGATGAAAAGTGCTGTGCAATTCGAAGACTAAATTAAAAGTTGACTAAAACGTTTGCTGGGACTGTGGATTCTGGGCTTCATTTTCCCATGTCCTAGGTCCATAGGGTGTGACATCCTCCTCTAATTTGTTGGATGGCGGTCCAAATCAGTAGTGGGGGGGATGATAGAGGATCCAGACTGTTTTACTTTAGAGATGTTTCGACCTAGCCATGGAATTTTCTTTGTGGATCCATTTCTTAATGTAGATTTTTTCCAGGTGAAAGGAAGATTCAGGACTGTTTTCTTGGTTCTGAAACCTGACTGTTGTATCTGTCCATGAAATGTTACCGTCTGCTCTTTTACGGAGCTTTGGAGTCGACTTGCTTTGGCTTCAGGGTATCCGGTGCCGACAGGATTCCTGGCAGAGCCCTTACAGGTTTATACTGGCAAACCTCAGAGTGAAGGCTGATTCGGGACGACTGTGAATTGACAAGTACAACATCTGGGGACATGAATGGACAGTTTCTAACTGGCCAACTCAACATTCAAATGGAATCGTAATACTGTTGGCCACATTTGGTTCATGGATGTCAATACTTCTGTTCAGACTTTGGGACCTAAGGGATTTTGTACAGTAACTGTTTCCCTTTTTTTTTTAAGTTATAATAATGTAGTTAGTTTTTAAAGATGGTGATTTCTGTGTTCTAAACCATTTGGATGATCTCTGGGACAGCCTTGCATGACTCTACATCTGTGCTTTTTCTATCCTGGGAATCATTAAGTAAGAAAGTCATGACTAGAATGCACTACGTATGATCCATGCTGGCCAGGCCGTCTCTCACTCTCACTTACTTTTAACTATTTCTTTAGAACCTCCAGCCAGTTTTTGAGTCTCAATAGAATATTTGGGTAAGGTGTCTCTTATAATCTCCATTTGTTTGGTCTAAAGTCCCCTGAAGGAAGTGATAGCTTTTAGCACTGTTGGAGATACGCCAGATAGGAACTTTTCTTTCTTTTCCCTCTTGATTTCCTCCCTTTCCCTGCTTGAATGGCCTAGATTCACAACAAATATGAAGGAATATTAATTAAGTGGTATAAGTATTATTAATACAGAGATCAAGAGAAGATTTAATATCTTACATGAACAATATGAACACAGAAAGGCAAACAATACATGAATCCCTAACATGTGTACTGACTTTGCTAAACATTAGATATTCTCTATGTAAGGTAAAATAGCCCAGAGTGCCCATATTATTGCAAAGTATTCTTCTAGCTGGTTCTTTGTTGCCTCAACAATTTATTTTTAAAAAGTAACTTCTATTTTTTTCTATATTTTTTCCATGTTAATCTAGCATCACTAATATGTGAGTTCAGGAAACATGGGCCCTTAAAAGCATAATATTAATATTTTGGCAATATTGGAAGTCACAGGATATCAAAAGATACATGGACATGGAGATGTGAGAAACTTTATTCTGTGATCCTTTTGTATTCTGAGAGCCCAGATCATAGAACTAATTGAAAGTAGAATAAAGAAGGCAGTGTAAGGATGTTGGGTGGCCCAGGGAGTTCAAGCGTCTGATTCTTGGTTTTGGCTCAGGTCATGATCTTACGGTTCATGGGACTGAGCCCACGCAGGGCTCTGTGCTGTCAACACCTGTAATTCCCTCCTTCCCTCTCCCTCTCTCGTTGCCCTTCCCCTGCTTGTGTGCTTGGGTGCTCTCTCCTCTCTCCCTTTTTCTCCCTCTCTCAAAATAAATAAACTTAAAACAAAATTGAAAAAAGGAAGTCTGTGTAATAATATAGATCATGAATTTTTAATGAAGGTGTAATTCTCTCGCTTCAGGTCGCACCCAGACACTGGTTCAGTGGTATAGTGGAGTTCAAGTAGACACACGGTTTCTAAGCTTCTGGAAAGCAAATATTGTTTGTATTAGTTTTATGCTGCTGGTAGTGTAAGCAGCCAAGGCTACTGAGGATGATTGGATCTCAGTACACTAGCACGATGCACATAGAGGAGTTTTTGAGAGGTGTATGGGTTTTTATCACTTTTAAAACTATTCTTTTACCCAGAATTAACCTTGACATGGGGCAGCCCTTTGGAGGGAGTAAATTCCCAGTACTGATTTTACCTGAGATTGTGGTAAATTGACATTTATTCATGCTTTCAGTTGAATAAGCATCAAAGTTATGTTCTTGCCTATTTTCAGAGTCACCATTTAAATCAACAAGAACAGTTACTGGTGGATTCAGAATGTTCCACAATATAACCCAAGAAACACAAAAACATGCTTGGTTATTTGGTTCAATAAAATGTGTTTCCTCCCATTTTTCTTTTACCTAACTTACGCCTCCCCTGAAGTTTTACTACTGTTTTTATTTTTATTTTTTCAAAGAAAACTGTGTATTTAAGCAGGGACATGCCTGCTAAAAATGGCTTCAATTTTTTTTTTTTTTTTTACAGAACAGGTTTCTGAAGCAAAATTAGGGTGCTATAGCTTTGTGTCGAAACGGCAAATGAACCTTTAGTTGCTAATAACTGTCATTATGAGAAAAACATATGACGTTGCAGGTTCAGGTGTCTCAATTACACAAGAACCTATTACAGTTCAAAGACAGAGAAACACCATTGTTAAAACAATACTAACACTTACACAGTTGAAACGCAGTGCATCCTGGTCTGCTGTTTCATTAGGGACCTCTTGTCACAGTCTTCAGCTGACTGCACCTTTTTCATGTCTGCATCATCTAAGAATTGGGCCGTTTTTTTTCTTTAATGGACAGTAGAATGTCACTGGTAAATCATGACCCTCATCACCTCAAATAACTCAGAGCTTGCCTGTCAAAAGGCAGGGAGGAATTCACATGATTACAAATAAGCTTATCATCTCCAATCTCAGGAAACAGTATATAGTGCCAAATTGACAAGGATAGCACACTCCTATCGAGCTAGGAGAGGAACTGGCTTTCACCAGATGGAACATAACCGTTGAACGCAACAGTAGCCCTCCAAATGCCATGTTGAAGGAGTAGCGCCTTGTATTTTTCTCATCATGATCATAGAGATCAACTGAGACATCTTCAGTCTCTAAACAAGCCTTGCTTATGACTCCATTTGCATCTTTGTTAGAAACCCTGGCACTCCTGCTGCATCCCGAAATGAACAGAGTTATTTGGACTTCCTGGGTTGTTTTCTAGCCAACCAGCGTCCTGGCCATAGCTATTCATTGTCTTCATTCCTACGCCATATAACAAAGGCAGACAGGAGCAGTGTTGTATCCAGTTCCTTGTACTATGTGCTAATTCTCTTCAAGCCAGAATGGTGCTAACTGTGCCAAGCACGTATCTCTTGTTTGGTTTTCCTTTGCATAATTTCTTCAGTTAAAGAGTCAAGTGACTCTTGGACAGGATTTATATACCTGTTTGGAAGAGTCACTGACTTTTCCATCGGTAAATGTGCCTCACCTCTGTATGGGAAGCCAAAAGCAGTTAGTATTCCAGTTGAGATCAGATTATAGCAAATGATACAAGCATATGGCCAAATACTCCTTTTATGCCAGAGTCTGCTTCCTAGTTTTCACTTCTGGAGTCAATAAAGAAATCAATTCTGTCGAAAAAGAAAATTCAGTAAGAAAATCCTTTACCATATAACTGTAATTATAGATGAGAAATTTCTTTTGTAAAAGACAAAAAAAAAAGCATAAATACAGTAACTCCCTTATAGATCATTCAACAGAACATAAAATAGCTATGCAAACAGAAATGACTGTATTTTCATTATTCCTTACATACAAATTCACAAGGGAGGGATTTGCACATTTTTTTGTTCCTGACTAAATCATTGTGATATGTCATCATGCTAGTTTATATACAGAAAAGGCAAAGCATTATAAATCTGTTGGGTAAAGCAATAATTTAAAAACTGGATGCTCTTCTTTCAACACATTGATTCAATCATTAAAGCTCCCATCTGTGAGCTGGTTTAGAAAATATTCAGTTGAGCTGCATCTCCAACCCCCCAATGTCTCTGGCACTATATAAGCCACATTCTCACTGTCCAGGTTACCTGTTTAATGACCTGATCATCAACATTTACTTCATGTGAATTCTGCTTGAACATACCTGGTATTGTTGACTTTGTGTGAAAAATGGAGAATTGTTTGCTAGAGAGTGGGTCTGCATTTGATTCATGTCATCACTCTCCCAAGGCTGTTTTGTTCTTGATGTACAACTTACAATTATAATACTGTGCTTTCATTGGAATCCAGGTCATGAATGTGAAGAATAATTATTTTACTTATACAGTAGTTAATTGATAGTATTTAGTATGTTAAATAAGGTATTGCATTTATATAGGGTTATATCCTAGTGGCTTTAACCTTAGCATTCTTATTCAGATAGGAGGATGAATTAACCTGTTTGCTAGCCCCTTCTTCAGCTCTGTATAACCCTTCAATGCGTGGACATGCCACGGACTTCTAAAAATGCTTTCTTCAGGGAGGAGGTGAGCTTGGTGGGGACGACGCATGAAAACAGACCCAGATGCTCCCTTTTGCAGATGTATTTGGACAAATCTTGTTTAAACAAAAATCTTTGAGTCAAAATCTCATTATAAATAAGTGTTAACAAAAATGAAGTAAATAAAAAAATTAAGCATAGGGTTGGATATTTTTGGTATCTTAAATATCATGTTATTGGATGATGAAACTAGGCTGGATGAGTTAATTCACTCAGGACCCACTCACAGGTGTCCTGTCTTGGGAGGGGATCCAGCTTGCATTATTGTTAACACCTCTGAGTTCCCAAACCGGGAATTTTGAAATAGGATTCATTGGGCCAGGATAAAAGGGCTGGTGAACTTACTAAGCTGTGTGGTTCATGATATTTTTTTCTGGTGACAGAGATCGCTAATGAGCTCACACCCCAAATGTTTAAGACCTCTGCTCATCACCAGTAAAGGATCATGGTGATGACAGTGATAATGGTGATGACATTTTATTCATAAATTCATTAACCCATAGCCAGTGCCCAAATCAGGAAGTTAGCCCTTTCTGAAAGAGTTCATTGTATTCTCTCAAGTTACATGTATTTTAAAATTTCCTTTCACTGAGGGGCTTGATTGGTCTCCTGGAAACGACGAAGTCATTATTGCTGTTTTTTCCTGAGTACTGTCAACCTCCAATCAACCAGTCATGTTGTATGGATTCAGTGTCAGACGTAGCTCTCAAAAATTTGTAATTTCTTTCTGTCTTCAAACAGCCCCATAATTTCTCACTGAGATTTCAGTATTTGCTTCTAAATGGTTCTCTGCATACAATCCAGGACAACTGATTTCTCTAACGTACAAATCGGATTAAATAACACCCCCTGCTGTTTAAAACCTCTGTGCCTTCCATCTGTTGTCTAACAGAGATAGTATTACCACGGCACAAATACAAAATTCTCATGGAATAATGTATGACAATGAATGAAGAACATTTTGATTTCATTTTCTTTCTATTATGACTTTCTAAAATGGATTTCTGGCAGTAGAGTGGCCCATCATTCACTGTACCACACCTGCTAAGTGACAATTCTGTATGGATTCTCATGAAAAATTTTGTCACATGGGAAATAGCCAAAGACCCAATTTAGACTGCCAGGACCAGATTGTTCCCTGTCATGGCTTTCCAGAAGAAGTCATGTTTATTTGAGACCTTAAGGGGACACTATGAAAACGGAAGGAGAAAGAGTGTTCTAAGCAGAGGGAACAACCACGTACTACTTTTCACACTGTTACCTGGCAAATGCCTATTTTCCATACTAAGCTAGAATTTCTTGAAGTTAAGGACAAACTCATATCAAGTGTTCAATATGCATTTGTGGAATTTGGACTATTTGTGGTAAATATGGCTTTACTCTGCCCTATATTCATACCCTTTGCAATGTGACTTTGCAGTATGTCCTATTAGAGGTAGTCTGTTCCCTCCCTTCTTGACCTTGAGCTGATTTTGTGACGTATCCATAGAATGCATCAGAAGTGTCAGCTTAGCACCTAGGCCTCAAGAGACGTCCAAACTCCAGACCCTGTCTGCAGTCCTTACCCAGCCTTCCAGTGAATTTGCCAAGGCTGGCTTGGTGGAGATGAGAGATGACCAGAATCAGAAATGAATCTTTCCACTGGAGGCCATCCTAGACCATTCAGGTTCCTTGGACCTGGCTACTGACTGTAGGCACATGATGAGCAAGCATAGCCTAAACTGAAGGACTATCCAGCTGAGTCCACCTCAGATTGCCAACCCACAGAGTCATTAGCTAACTAAATTATTGACTTTTTAAAGCCACTAGGATTTGGGGTGGTGTGTTAGGTATTCAAAGTTAACTTATGCATCATTTAAACTTGTAAAGCAAAATCAATCTTGAGAAATAAATATTATGTTTAAATGTACCAGAGGTGCCTGGGTGGCTCAGTTGGTTAAGCGTCCAAGTCTTGATTTCAATTCAGGTCGTGATCTTGTGGTGTGTGAGCTTGAGCCCTGTGTTAGACCCTGTGCTGACAATGTGGAGCCTGGTTGGGATTCTCTCTGTCCCTTTCTCTGTGCTCTTACCCAGCTTGTGTGTGCATGCTCTCTCTCTTTCTTAAAATAAATAAACTTTAAAAAGTAAATGTATCAGATATAACTCAATTGACTGAATTAATTACTACCTTAGTGCCTTCCTAGATTTAAAATTACAGACTTATAATTTGAAGATGGAGCATTAGTTGGTTATTTGGAAGTCAGTCTGTCTTTCTCTCTCTTTTTCCCTATAGAAGAACATTTCACGCTCAATCTCTCTTTTTATGCTCAGTATTAACCAACAGTACACTGAATAAGTAAGGACCTGATGACTTTTGATCAGGTTATTTTGACAATATTAAATATCTGGAACCATTTTGAAGAAAACAATATCAGTATAGGAAAATCTAATGTTATTAAGTCCAAAAGCCTGAGTAAAAGCAGTTTTATTTAGTAATTTATGTATCCTCATCCTCTTGGTTCACTTTTAATTAATTAACAACCATGTAAGTAAACAAGCATCTGTTACAACCTGGGCATAGTCCTAGATTCTACTGTGGGGGAAATGAAGATAAGTGCCCTCCTTTTACAAGCTTATAATTTATTTTGGGTGTCAGCCTTGACCTTGAATTATAAATCATAAAATATGACCTTTAGCTTTGAATTATAAACGGTAATTCCAACCAGAATAGACATGAGCATAATAACAGAGGTAAAAGCAGCAAGTGAAGAGAAAAAATATTAATCTGACTGAAGAAACCCAGAAAGATTTTATGGTATAGTTCATTTCTAAACTACACTTTGAATGATTAATGACATTTTCATAGGAAGAGAAGGTTGAAAAAGACATTCTACGCTGACATAACAAAACAAACAAAAACATGGAGGCTTTAGGGTATGTGATGCATGTAAACAGTTAGGAAGGTGAGATCCAAGGGTTGAGGGCCTGAGGGATGATGGTAGGTGATCGTGTATATATTCACCTGTATATATTCACCTACTTCATAATCGAAAGAAGGAAATGTAAGAGAGAGACAACAATTTAACTGCCTTTTGAAAGGAAGACTTTGAGGGAAGAAAGGGAGAGCCTTGACATACCTGGAGGGGAATTTAGGGGGAAAATGTAAAGAAAGAAAGGACACCAACCTACTTCTACCTTCCATGCTGAGACCAGGGTGATTTTTGGAAAGCATATTTTTTCAATCACTTTACTGTTTTAAAATTTCATTAAAAGCCTTTCTTAAATCTCTTTAAAATCAAATTCAGGTTTCATACGACACTTAACGCTGTTCTCTGCTTGCCTTTTCTGTCTCATCTTTATCTACTTTTTCACCACTAAGACTTGTGTGATAGTCAGGCCAGTGTGCTTACAGTTCCCCCAGCATTTTGTGTTGGCTTATGCTTCTATACCCTTGGCACATGCTTGCCTCTGTTGATAATGGCAAGGTACCCTTTTATCTGTAGATTGAACTCATTCTAGAATCACCTCAAATGCTGTCTCTTCTGGGAAGACTTTTTCTGTCTTGTTGGCAGAGTTAAGCAGTTCTTTGTGGTCCCATAACAGGACTGCCTTTCTCAGTCGTGTTATAATAATTGATTGTGTGGGTCCGGAAGGCAGAGATTTGGTTCTTTTCATCTGTATATCTTCATATCTAACATAGGGCTCAGAAAAGTAGCTGATCAGTGCATGAACTGGTAGATGAGAGAAACTGAGGTTTTGATGTTCCTAGTGTGGGCAAGGAAGTATTTGCACAGGGGTGCCATTAAACATAATAATAATACAGTTGAAATTCAGGTTTGGGAAATGGGAAGAGGAGTAATAAAGATGAATAAACAAATTAAGGGTTTGAGGAGCCAAGGCACATGGGAAGGATGGAGAGCCATACCACATAGGTAGCTTAAGAGGATGTAAGCATGATGCTGGGAAAGTCACCATAGTGCTACGTCTTTGTCCCTTCTCACTAGTCTCAAGCTTGTAAGTTTTCACTATATACTGTGCAGACTGTGTAGCTAATGGTACCATTTTTGCTGTATCTACTCAGAGATATGTATTTCATCTCAGAAATATATCATGTATATATATAATTAACATGAGAATTACTTGTGTGAGATGGAAACATTTTCATGACAATGATTTGCATTCTCGAAGATGTTTATGCTTATCTTACTCTATGCCTGAAATCACCTTACATAGGTGAGGCTCTAAGTAACGGCCTAATTTAATAATTTATGATAAACTTGACTCTTTATACTAGTGTATCCATGTCTCTCTCTCATGATCAGAATAATGGAATTCAGAAGGCTAGAAACATCAGTGAGACCTAAGGGAAAGGATCAAGGGAACTAGCTGGCTTATCTCTAATATGGGCTTTAAACTTGGGTCACGACGCTCTGTGATGCACGTGCAGTCTAACTCAGCCTGCTGAAAACACTGGTGCCGCGGATTGTAATGAACAGGTCAGCTTGTGTCCCCTCTGCACAACCCTGAGGAGAATTTGTGGCAGGGTTAGTTGACAGGAAAGTTTGAGATTCTAATGACTGCCATAAACTGGTGGAGTAAGGGAAATACATGCATAGAGGTCTGGGACTTGGGAAGGAGACCCTCCTGGGAACCACAGACCATGGGAACAGCTGTAAATTTTACAGATAATGTTCCACATGGAGGAAACATGGTTCTTGTGCTGGAAAAAGAATAGGCAGAAACTCATGTTGGCAGGGGTGGAAATTTCATTTTCTGTGCCAGAACGGACTCTGCAAGAGCATCTGCATGTCTGCTGGGTAACATCCCACATGGAATTAGGAGGAATCTAGTCTTGGAAGGGATGGAAATTTGTTTTCTAGAGAGGGCTCACACCAGAACCAGCAAACTTTCATTGTGCATATGTTTGGATTTGCTGGCTGGGATGCCTTCACTACCCTGTGTTCTCTTTTCTGGTTTCCTAAGGTTTAGCCAGGGAGGAGAAGTGGACATATTTTTCTGCTTTTGTTATGAAAATACCCATTTGTGTGTCCAGAATACCCACCATGGGGGATTTTGGTTAGAAAGGGGATTTCCTTGACTTTTATCAATGGTTTACTTATTTCAGCTCACAGTTCAAAGAGAACTTTTAAGAGAACCAGAATTTGTGATTTCTTGCCTCTGAGGAAACCCAGTTCCTAGAGCTAGAGGGAACTGTGAAAGTTTTCTTGACCGCAAAATATGGTTATTTGCATGCGAACAGAAAATTGTTGCTTTGACTTTGAAAGGAGGTCTCTGGGAATTTGAGAAGAGACAGGATCAGTGAAAAAAACATTATTGAAGTCGATACAGAAACTCTGGGAAAGCAAAATCAGGGTCAGCAGACATTCAGATTCAGAAGATGGGGCTCTTCCTACTCCATTGGTTTAAGGTTTATAAAGCCCAGCGGAAGGGATAAGGGAACCTCTGAGCGAACCTAGGACCTCAGGGAAGGGGGTCAGATCCATATGTAGCTGAAAAAGAGCTCACACCAAGCAACTTTTATGTGACCATCAAAACAGGAGAAGTGGTTCATGTCCTAGTGAATTTCGAAGCTGAGGAAAGCAGAGTTTGGGAGAGCAGCGGGAGGGGAGTCCCATGCATTTTTCTCATGGTTTCTTAGGAAGAAACAAGAGTGGTGTGCCCAGTTCTGAAGGCTGTGGAGACAGATTTGACCAAAATTGGACACAATGTGGAGATTTTACTTGGGTAATTGGAAATTACAAGCTGAAGCCATTTCTGAACAAGGGTTATGGTTATAGGAATGGCTGAATCGGCCTGACTTTGTACTCTAGTGGAGAGATTCTGAAAGAAGAGCCAAAGATCAGGACCGCAGAGAACATCAGGGCCCGGGGGTTCGAAGCTCACGTGGTATAATGGGGTTTGGCCTGTTCACAGGAAAGCAGAGAGTTCAGAATAGAGACTTCTCACTTCCCTGTCGGGTTCTAGGACAGAGGCGGAAGTCTTACTGGCACAGTGTCATCAGGCAAGGAATTGTGCATAATCTCACGCACACAGATGGAAGTGCTCTGCATGTGTGACAGTCTTCTCTCACCAGCATTGTCACCAAACGTAAATGTGAGATTTCCTAGTCTAGACTTTAAAATAATAGAACTATCTCCCAAACTGCAGGCTGCTATACTGATCATATCTAGTTCTGACATTTGTGTCTGTTTCCAAATCATACGGGTCTTATTTATATGTATTTTGACAGCTCTTGGGAGCTCTCAACAGATTGTGCTCAATTTGGAGAAGTCCGTCATAACTTTTGACGGAAGTGTGCAGAGCTACAACTGCCCCCGACTGTCGTTGCTCAAGAAAAGACCCAGACCCCATTCAGGAACTGGGGTGAGACTCCCTCTAAGCTGAGGTGGAGCCAGATCAGAGAAAATTCAGTCAACAGATAATGGGGAGGTACCTGCTTTGTGTCAGGCACGCTTCTGTGTGATCATAGCTGAGATCCTTGTCTCCTAGAACCTCTATTCTAGTAGAATGTGGCCAACAATAAATACGGTAAAAAGGAATATGTGTTGGGGGTGTAATGAGTAGGGTAACAAGGATAAGGATGCCAGGGGTGAAGGTCCGGGTGCAGTTTCTGGTGTTGAGCTGTGCATTGTATATAGGTTTCATTTAGAAAATGACATTTAAGCAATGACTTGAATGAGTGAGGGATTAGCCTTCTGGGGCAGGTCTCATGGAGAGGGTGAGCCTTCCAGACGAAGGTGCGGAGTGCATGAGAGGAATGTGAGAGGCCATCGTGGCAGGGGTGGGGGGAGTAGAGCAAATGAGATCTGAGAGGTACTGAGCAATGCTGTCAGTAGCTCTAAGGATTCTGGATTTTAGCCTAGTGAAATGGGGAGATGCATGAGGGATCTGAGTGAAGAGACGGCAGGATTTGATCATCTGACTACAGGGTTGGTAGAGTTTGTGTGTAAGGGAGAAGGACAGAAAGGCGGAGGCTCTGTCTGGTGTGGTAGCAGTCGAGAGGGTAGCAGTGGCAGTGAGCAGTGGCTGGACTGGGGGTCTATACTGCAGGCAGGGTGGTAGGATTTGCTGATGGAATGACATGCAGTGTGAGATGAAGACGGGGATGAAGTTTGTTGGTTTGCCCAACTGTAAGGAAGGAGTGACCCTCTCCTGAGGGGGGGAAGGATGTGGGTGCAGCGGGTTTGGAGTGGGGGGAACATTGGGAATTCCATAATGAAAATGCTAGCATGAGATGCTTTGGCCCATTTCTTACACTTCCTTGACACACACTTGTGTGAACAGGTCAAAGATTTATTTTGTTGAGCATTAGTTTCTTGGTGGAACAAAGAGGTGGCTAGAAAAGAGGAGAGGATTCTGGGATGGGGAAAATAGGCACATTTTATAGAGATGACATTACATCTCTTGGATTAAGGTGTTATCTCTCAGCCACACTGTAACTTTGCTTGATAAAATTGATTCAGTTAAAAATTAAGATATAAATAAACAAAGGAAATTTGGTGCGGAGGCTCTGTAAGCTTAGGGAGAGCCTGGAGAGCAGATTAAAAATTTACTTCACGGGGTGCTGGGTGGCCCAGTCGGTTGAACTCAGGTCATGATCTCATGGTTTGTAGGTTCGAGCCCCACTTTAAGCTCTGTGCTGACAGCTAGCTCAGAGACTGGAGCCTGTCTTCTGATTCTATGTCCCCCCCCCCGCCCCCTCAGACCTTCTCCTGCTCACACTGTTTCTCTCTTATTACAAAAAAAATTTTTATTTCAAGAGACATTTATAAAGATCCATGGGACTGACCTGTCCATGGTGTTGGACTCAGGAATACCTTGAATGCTGCTGAAAAGGCTTTTAGACTATGTTACCCATCTCCTCCATTTAGGAGAATAGGAAGACCTCTGGCTTATATTTTAAGCCCATTCAGCTGAATAAAAAAATTAAAAATGAAGGAGTGTCAACGCACAGTCCGAACTATAGGAGGAGAGCCCAGGACTCCTCTTTCATCATGTTCCCCTAAGAACAATGAAGAATCAGATGTGGGGTCTAACACAAGTGACCAGTCAAGATGACCCAAGCCCTGGGATCACTATGCCATGCATTTTTGACAGTTGATACAGCCCCTTCGAGTCCCGTGCAGTGGGTATGGCACAGTGACTCGGGCCACTTCCACCAGGGCGTGTTGCTCTCACCATTAGAGTCTCATCAGACAGTGGAAGTGAGACACCAGGGGAAGGAGCTGAGCTGAGCACCGTGATGGCTTAAGGGGACCTCTCGCTAGGCTCTCTCTTACTGCTGGATACCAGGGTAGGGAACCAGACTCCTGTGCGATCCTGCCTCCATCTCAAAGTATAGTAGCCACGGAGCCCAGACCTCATTCTACTTCCAAGGATCCTCTAATAGATGATTGCTAAACCTTTAATATTAGTCAGAAGTTTTAGTAATGTAATAGAATACAGGATTAGGAATCAAATGCATTAAAATATCCTGTGTAATGGGGCGCCTGGGTGGCTCAGTTGGTTGAGCGTCCAGCTTCAGCTCAGGTCATGATTTTGCGTTTGTGGGTTTGAGCCCTGCGTCGGGCTCTGTGCTGTCATCTAGCTCAGAGCCTGGAGCCTGCCTTCAGATTCTGTGTCTCCCTCTCTCTCTGACCCTCCCCTGCTCATGCTCTCTCTCTTTCTCTCTCTCTCTCTCTCAAAAATAAATAAAAAACATTAAAATATTCTGTGTAAGAAAATTTACTTTTATATGCTTGCAGATTGCAGAATGTATAAGTACGTTAATCTGTCTTATTTTTAAGATAATGAGCACGCACTTGGACTAGAAACACACAAGGTTTCAACGGAACTGTATTAGAACAAAAGTATCTTCAGTGTTAAAGTAGATGTAATCTCTTGTTAAGTTCATGGTGGCCAAATAGGTTTCTTCTTAAACCTTCTTATCGGATTTACTTCTCTTATCAGCATTTTGGTGGCAATAATACAACTGTAGCCACAGGCCTCTTGCCATCAAGATCTAAGGGGCACAGTTAAAAGACTTCCCTAACAGCTTTGAAATGATAATATTAAATACTTTCGAGTGCTACACGAGTAATTAGCCATAGGTAATTAAATATGGTTCACTTGCTGACTCTAGCCATATTTCAGACTGTTTGGAAGACTTAAACGCTCTGTAAATAAAAGTATGATTATTTTCATTTCAAAGACCAAAGCTGAAAGTAGGACCCCACAGGAGGTCTGTCACCCACTAGCTTGCACATGTGACTGTGTAAAAATAACTTTCTGAGGGCAAAGATCGATGGCGTTCTTTAAAGAAGAACATAGAGACTCAATAACTAATTAGCTTATGTCTCCCTGTTCCTGTAATTGCAAACCATGCTGGAATCAACTTTCTGGAAGTGTGAAATAGCTATTACTGTACACGGCTTGCTTCTACCACCACACTCTATTTTTACACTTGGGATGTTTCTTTTCTATGGACTTAGCTCAGCCAAAAATTTATATAAGAATTCTCTCTTATGTCCAAAATATAAATATAACATTCTTCTCTAGGGTGAAACTAATACATTTAAGAAGAATCTGAGGAGAAGGTTCAGGTTGATGAGCTGAATGTTAGAAGTCAAGAGCTCTAGACTCTTCCTTTCATCTTCAAAACAAACCCGTGCCAATTCTCATTCTAGAATAGGCATCTCATAATTTACTTCATATTTTAACCTGCCAAATGGCACTGTAGACATCTATATTTATATTATTATCAACTCAAACTCATAGGAAGGATTCAGGCAAATGAACTGATTTAGAGAAGGATTCTATCTTTATCATAAGTAACATTTGTAAATAGACAACTCAGTAGAAGTAACATAGCAACATAAAGAAAGGCTTGTCTTTTCATAAAACGTCATCACAGCTAGTTGAAACGTGATAAACAAAAACCCCACCCAATCCAACCAGGTAACTTGATATACTTAATATCACACTAAAAAATATAGTCAAGTTGTCCTGATTCTAGCAAGAGGGCTGTCTCTCCCTGCCATATTCACTGTTGGCTGACAGTGTGTAAAAGTGAGGCTGCCTTTGACATGTCATTGTCACAGCAACTCTTAGACCTACGGGGATCTGGGATGACTGTGCCCGGAGGACACCCTCTCATGCTTTAGGTCTTAAACATCTTGTCTTCAGTCAGGACTTCGCTGATTCCCCTCTGAGGAAGCCTTCTCTCTAAGCACTTTCTCTCTCAAAATCACCATGTTTCACTTTTTAAGAATACATGATATTTAGTAATATTGTTTTTATTTTATTTTAATTTTTAAAAATTTATTTATTTATTTTGAGAGAGACAGAGATAGCATGAGCAATGGAGGCATCTAATCTAATCTAACCATCCCCCAAAGAGACAGAAGGTAAGAGAGAGGGAGAGAGAGAGAGAATGAATCCCAAGCAGGCTCCACATCAGTACAGAGCCTAACAAGGGGCTCGAACTCATGAAACCATGAGATTGTGACCTGAGCCAAAACCAATTGTTGGATGCTTAACTGACTGAGCCACATGGGCACTCTAATAATCTTGTTTCTAAAGTGTTTGGGGGGTAATTGTCTGTTTTTGTCCTCCAGGGTGGAAATTCCATGAGGACCTTTCTTCTCTACTGATATCTAGCTCAATGCTGAGAACATGGAAGACACACAGCAAATAACTGCTAAATGTTTGAAAAAATGAAGAAAGAAGGGAGCACTGCCAAGGTGAGTCAATATAATTGATCAATTATATGGGGGGGAGCAATGGGGGGACACAAAGAAGTGTATGTCCCCTAATAGCTGTGTTTTTAGTGAGAGAAATCAGGCCCTTGAAATACATTTCATTGTCTAAGTATCCTATAAACTAGGGGTGCAAGAAAACACTTATCTTTCCTAGCTTGATTTCTATTTTGAGAACGGATTCAGCTGGTAGAAACAATTAGAACCATTTGGTGTCACTCTCACCACTCACTAAAGTTAGATTTAATTTCAGGTGGCCGGCATATTGACAGAGTGTTCAGTGGTTATATTAGTACACCAGTCTGATGACAGGTGTTAGTCACAATGGCCCCAGATGAGATGCCCGTCACCCATTATTAGACCTATCCTGATCAGATACAACACTCTTTTCATTTCTGTCTTGAGAAGTTCCTCCAATTGAGCCTTGCTTATCAGCCTCGTGTCCCTATTCTGGCTCAGAGAAATAGGGACAGACAGAGTGGAAGCCTTGTGATTTTGAATGGTTTACTACAGGAACCATTTCTTTGCTCCCAGTTCTGCTGGTCAGTAATTTGGGCAAGGCTTAGGCAAGGATGGTTTCATACCTTCTCCACACGATGTGGGCTCATGTGAGCATTTGTGGTTGGTAGGGAGGTAGGCTGGGGCTGGCCTGTGCTGATGCACTTCACTTTCTGACGGTTGCTTGCTTGCAGCAGCAGCCAGCCCGTCTTCGTGCTCATCCATGTGATTGCTCCACATGGAGAGGGGTCCTCCCAAAGTAAGACCTAATGCATAAGCGCTTATCTAGCTTCTCTTTGCATTGCATTAGATAGAAGGTTCCCTAGCCAATCCCAGAATCATTGAGGGGGAGGGGATTCCACAAGGAAGTAGACACCGGGAGACCTGAATCACTAAGGGAGCAAGGGAGATGATATTCACAGCAACAGTAGATGAGGGGTTATATCCTTTACAAATATCGTTATGTCCTCAAATGGAATAAAGACAGACCAGCCCAGAGTTCACATAATGAGAGTGGAGAGATTCAGGAGTCCTGGGTTTGCACTGATGCTTTCATGTCTGAGGTAGGGTTGGTTCCCTGCTAGTTCACTGTTAGAAGCATCGGTATGAAATCCAAGGCAGAATAAAAAGCCTTGCTAAGTAAATCCTTGCTCTAAAAAAGTGATGCCACCAAATATTGAAAACAACAACTCACATTCATCCTGAGGAACAAAGAACGCATCAGGAATTACAAAAGCGTTTGTGGCTACTTAGAAAATCATTAGTTTAGCAAATCTTTCTTATATAATTGGTATTTGAGGCAGCTTAGTGGAAAGGGATGTTATTTTGCTTTTATTAAGCATCAAATATTTAATGCATTCACATAACACATTTTGAGAAAAATCACCCTTATCCAATAGGCAATCTTGACTGCGCCATGCTATCAAACTTTATTGCTCATTTTGCAGTCATGAGGGACAGTTCATAGTCTTAATGAAACAGGAAATATTTTGATTAGCATAGCAATTCTGAGCGAAACATTTGTAGTATTCTAAAATGATTAAGTAACAATAATTAATGCAATATTCATTTCTTATTGTAAAATAAAGGTGGTTATGATCATGTGGTGTAAGAGAAAATGGGTTGTTTTATTTGGAATCAGGTCACGAGGTAGAATACACAGACTGACAAGAGCCGCTTCCCTACCCTGTCCCTGCCCCCTGTCAGAGTCCAGTGTTCTTTAGGAGTGCAGAGATCCCACATGCCCAGGTGTGTTCGGATGTTACTGGAAGTCAATGGATGAGACTAATTTTGTGAAATAAAGTGAGACAAAGAGCTCCAGAAGAAGAAAGCAAAGAGCTCGCTGAGTGCATCTTTCAGGGACTGATGACACAGAGTTAGAAGACAGGATAACGGCATCTAATCGAATCTAACCATTCCCCAAATCATTATTTCGGCCATATCTTAGCATAGGAAAGAGAAGAGCAATTCGTGTTTAATGTGAGTGCTTGCTACGTGCCAAGAACCGCTCCAATTACCTCATATGTATTATTTCCTTCAGACCCTGGAAAACTCCGTGCCTGCCAAGTGATGCATGATATTGTTGACTAAGTGACAAAAAAGTTCTTAGAATTTCTCTGCCGTATCGTATGTAGAACAGGCCGCAGAGAAATAGAAAATGAAAGGGGGGGGGATGATATTTATGTTGCTTTCCCCCTGAAGTCCTCCAATATTTATTATTTATCAATACAATTCTGGAGCAATTATGTCCAAATTTCCTTAAGGCATATGGGTCTGCTGCGTGGTTATCTTTACATAAGTGGACTACAGGATGAGATGGCCAGTTCCTCTTCTAACTCTGCTTCTTCGTGGCCATCATCAAAATGACTTACATGTAAAATTTTCAGCTTGACAACAGATTTCACTTTGAACACTATACACTGTACCTTTGGTAAATGGACATTTCTATAGTTTTCAGTTTGGGGCTATTGCAACAGTGCTGTTATGAAAATTCCCATGTATGTTTTGGGGAGAGTATACATTTTGGTTGGCTATATGCTTTTATGTCCAAAATCTAAATATATGCAAATGATCACTTGTGGTAAACACAGTTTCTAAAGTGATCACATCAACTGTATTTCACCATCATGTATGAGAGTCTGGTTGCTTAATATCTTCACCAACATTTACAAATGTTTTCTCTTTTCCATTGAGCCATTCTCTTGTGTGTGTAATTGTATTGCATTATGGTTTTAATTTTCTCTTCCCTCATGTCCAGTGGAATAATCACCTTTTCATATGTTTATTGACTATTTGTGCACACTGGTTAGAATTTTTAAAGAACACTTTTATTTGCATAAAGGGGGAGTCTCTGGAGGGGGCTAGTTTTTCCTGATCACCTCAGCCAGAAAGTCATTTGTTCTTATTTGGCACATGAACTTGACCAGCAGGATTCGGTCCTGCAATTAGCCAGCTGAGCCACTTGCTTTTATTTCCATTTACTTGGTGTTTGTGGCAGAGTTGGGTCATTTAGTTTCTTTAGAGTAAGACTGTAGCATGAACATTTTCTGCAACTTTTTCCCACAATAGTACAGATCTATTTAATTTTATTTAATGATCAAATAGTACTCAGTATTTCATTTCACTTATTCAACCAGCACCTTCTTGGTGGACATTAAAGTTATTTTTAGTTTTCTTTTTACTATCATCAAAAATGTGTAAATTGTACGATTTCTATGAGTAAATACCTAAAAGTGAAATCTCTATTTAAAGGTGGTACATACTAAAAATCTTTAGCAAATACTGACCAGATGTCCTCCAAAACATGGCGGTGATGTAAGAAGGTAAAGAATTCTCTGTTCCTCACAACTGCACCAATATTTGTTGCTTAATGTCAACAATCCTATATTTGCCAATTTGCTGAGTGAAAGATAATATATGTTTTCTGGAATTTTTTACATCTTTTATATTTTTCTCCTGTAAATTGCCTGTTCATATTTTTCTCCCAGGGTTACACTGTTCAACTGTTTCAGGAGTCAAGTAGCCAAAATAAAAAAAGGAACCAGGCATATGCAAAACGATGGGGAAAGAGGGGATGTTTCAGTGAATTGCTTCAACCCTCACATTCGCAGTTCTGATTAAAAGCTATTAGGTTACTCATCTTTTCCTAATTTTGTACTCATTTCACATATGATTCCTGTTTATCTTTTCTCTCATCCATTGCAAATGCTTTCCTTTTGTCTGTTACTCACGCCTTCTACTATGTTTTTAATTTTTCAAAAGAACCATTTATGGTTCTATTCTGAATAAAACCTGGTTGGGATTGTGCTTGATAATTTTAATGATCTATCTTTCAACTCCTGTGCTACACAGTGCCATTTTACGTCAGTGCTTTCTCAGTTTTAACTTTTGGACTTTTTTTTAGAATAATGTCTTTTCTTCTATCTTAGTTTGATTTTTATTGTTATTTTTATATCCTTTTAGGTTGAGTAGTCTTTAGTCTTTATTTTTCGTCTTTTTTGGTTAATAGTTAAAGGTCAGCTGTGAAGTGTTTGGCCACCTAGGACATAAAAAAGAATTCCAAAAAGGAGAATCAAATAATTTTTAAAAGTAGAATGTAGCTAAGCCCATACTAGGGGAAACTTCGTAGCCTTATATATTTTAAACAGGCAGGTTGAAATCTTCTTTTCACCAATATCCACAAATGCAAATGGCATCATATCACTAAATTCCCATTAATCTTGGCCCTAGGAATTTGGAACTTTAAGTAGTGGTGACAGAATTTGAATAGAAACTTCCATATACTTCACAAATCCTTTATAGGTTATAAGTCTGAATTATATAAACAAACTCATAGAGAGCCTATGGATTTAAAAATTTTGTTAGAAAACTTTTTTAAGCACCCTCTGACAATTTCACCCTGCTTGTTAAATATGAATAATTTGTGCACTAATTACTGATAACTTGTATGAATTGGAAAAATCAGTCAGTGCTTGGTTAATGTAGCTTTAATCTGTGTGCGTGTCCAAACATATATATGTAGTTAATGCATGCATGTTGTAAAAAAATTAGAGCAATTTATTTTTATATGATAGTAAAAGTGAATATGTTTCCTTTTTTTATTCAGTTTTGATTTTCTTCCTCAGAAGCAATTACTGTTAACACTTGGTTGTATAAACTTCTAGGATATTTTTTATATACTTATGTTTATAGAAACACAAGTGTGTAGAAAACACATTTTAAATGATAGATGTGGGCATACGAGTGCAGTTTTTAAAATATGTAAGTGACATTATATTGAGGCTGATTTTGTTTTATGGATCTTTTTGATCTTTCCACATTTGCACATGTTTGGTGTCCTCATTTCTCTCACTGGTTTTGTAGTATTCCACATACCTATGTGTGCACAATGCTGTATTTATCAGAAGCCATTTAGGATATTCTTAAAGTTATACTTGACATTACTGTAATGGCCATTTTTATTTTTATTTTTTAAAATGTTTTTTATTTATTTTTGAGAGACAGGGATAGACAGTATGAACAGGGAGAGGGGCAGAGAGAGCAAGACACAGAACCTGAAGCAGGCTCTAGGCTCTGCACTGTCAGCACAGAGCCCAACGCGGGGCTCAAACCAATGAACCGTGGGATCTTGACCTGACGTTTAACTGACGGAGCCACCCAGGAGCCCCTGTAATGACCATTCTTAAAGACATAGCTTTGTACACATGTGAATATTTCTGGAGGAGACATCCCTGGAAATGTGACTGCTTGGTCAGAGGGTGTGTACATTTTAAAAGTTGGATTGGTGATACTAAATTGTTCCCCAAGAAGCTCTGCGTTTCTTATATTTACCTTCTCCAAATGTTTATGTCTGATGCCCCATAATACATTCAATAGTAATTATAGTTAATCTTTATAGTTTTTGCAGTAGGATCGGTGAAGAATTGTATCTTATTTGACGTTTGCTCAACTGGTAGTGAGGTTGAGCATCTTGTCCTATATTTATCATCAGTTGTGTGTAGTCTGTAAATTATCTATGCAAAGCATTTATTTGGGCTTTCTTTTTCTTTTCTTTTTTTTAATTTTTTTTATGTCTTTTATTTATTTTTGAGAGACAGACAGAGACAGTGTGAGCAGGTGAGGGTCAGAGAGAGAGGGAGACAGAATCTGAAGCAGGCTCCAGGTTCTGAGCTAGCTGTCAGCACAGAGCCTGATGCGGGGCTCGAACCCACGAAATGTGAGATCATGACCTGAGCTGAAGCCAGTGCTTAACCAACTGAGCCACCCAGGCACCCCACGGGCTTTCTTTTTCTCAAGTAAAATCATTTTCGGTTAACTTTACACACATATAAATATATTCTACATTTCTACTGAAAATTTGTATTTTTCTGAAACTCAAAACACAACACAGATGATATAGACTGTGACTCTTTTGCCTCTCTTCCTACTGTTTATATTTACAGACTACCATCTAATTGCTTTACAAACAAGTGCATTAATTTTTAGATCATCGAGATAAATCTTTGGCAGGAATTCATTTCATGGTCACTACCTTGCATCCCAGGTCTTCCAGAGATCACGCCACATCAACAGTCTCCCTCGCCATTGAGGGACAAATACATTTCATCAAATGTTTCGAAAAAGTAAAATCTATTCTCATTTTGCTTTTCAAGACTGACATCAAGTATTTCAACCAAAATCTTTCATAAAACATGGTCTTGAATTCCATCTCTGACTTCTGTGAGTACATGGTATGGATATTTTCATTCACTTGAAAAGAGATGCTACTAACTTATTAAAGAGGAGATAATACCTGAAACTTTTTAAGGAAAGGACTGTCATAGGATGGTGTGGACATGAGAAAGAAGGTCCGAGGAGAGAGCATTGGAGTGAGAATTGGGAAAGCTGGTTTTGGTCCCATGTGGCACTAACTGGTGACGGGTTGGTTCACTTCTGTCTGGGGTACATTGGGGGTTGTGTTCAATCATTTTAATGATTTGTCTTTCAACTTCTGTGCTACACAGTACAAGTTTGTGTGAGTGCTTTCTTAGTGTGCTGGTGTCAGAATGAAAATGCTTCGTTGAGTTCAATGAAAAGGCGGTCACTTCGCCTCATGAAAAACCATGGGGGCAGTGGTCCAGCGGCAACGCTGACGTGTGCACGTACCGCCATCACTAACCCACACTACATTTTTGACTCCCTTCCGAAAACAGCATTTTTACAAAGAATTGGGGACTACATCAAACACTCCAACTGGCAGTCAAATTTATAGAGAATTTAAAGCTTAATTCAGCAGTGAAATTTGTCAGTCAAAATGACTGACATCCTAACAACTCCAAACCTACATTTTGGTTTATTATTTGAAGGCCAACCGTTCCTTGTCATTTTAAAGCTGACGTGATATAAACTTTGAAACCTCAACAAATATAAAAATACAAATATAAAAAACAGAAAAGTGTTCTCTTTTGAAATTGACAATTTAGATTTTAATGTTTCTGTGTTTTTGAGAGAGAGAAAAACAAAGCACAGGTGGAGGAGGGGCAGAAAGTGAGGGAGCCACGGAATCAGAAGCAGGCTCCAGGCTCTGATCTGTCAGCACAGAGCCCCACGTAGGGCTCAAACTCATGGACTGCATGATCATGACCTGAGCCAACGTCGGACACTTAACCGACTGAGCCACCCAGGCGCCCCAGCAATTTAGATTTTGAAGTATGTCTTAAACACTTTAAAAGAAAGACCCCACCCACTGCCATTTTATCATCTATCATCTTGAGGTCTCTGTTCTTGGTGGGGGGAGCCTGCACGCCACTCTTGGGTCGCACCAGCACACATGGAAATCAAAGTCCTGAGTGGAATTACCAGACCTAGAGATGATGATGTTAGCCATTAAATCATAAAGAACTCAATTTTCAAAAGTTGGCAAATCTCTATCATGCAGATAAATTTACTTCACTGAAACTGCTGTTTTTAGTTGAGGCTAGTGCAATAGATGATGACAAAGGAGACCCCTCAGTGCACAATGTAATGTGAGCACAGCAGGCTACATGCCATCGTTTTGTTAAAAAGGTACATTGCTAAAATGTGTATGTTTTACACATGTATTACACATTACCTAGAAGAATGACATTATCTGCTCAGTATTTATATATAAAACAGGAACCCGGAAGTCTGAGTATGTCTCTTTAAGAAACACTAACCCAAGGCATCTTTTTAAGAAGAGATGACCTTTGGGAGAAGCAGAATTAATGCTCTAATAACAAGCTTGCTGATTGTAAGTGAGAGGAGGCTGTTGTGAATTAATAGGTACGTCAATATACAACATGTTTGAAAGGAAATGCACTTTACTTTGCTTTCAAGAGAGACAACATTGTAGAGGGTCAAGAGTATCGGACAGATTGTTAGGAGATGTAAATTCTGGCCCCGGCCCTGGTACCTACAGTCTGGATCAGTGTAGAAAAGTAATCTTTGAGGGCTGAAGAGTCCCTTATTTGCAAGACGAGGCACTGGATGGTTCTTGAAGTCTCTTCTGTCTCTAATATTGTGACTCACAAGACTCACATCCATCACAGTGAATTCTCCAGTGCAGAAGCTCCTAGCTGGAAGCAGTCAAAGCACTTTTGGGAGCAACTCTGATATTCCCTCTCATTCATTTATTTATCAAATATTGTTAGTTGCTTAATGTGTTCCAGACACTCTCAAGGCCTGGGAAGTAGAAAATGAAGCAAATACAGTCCCCGGCCCCAAGGAACACACAGTCTGCTAGGAACCAGCCACGTAACAAAAGAGTGCTATAGAGTGTTTTCAGTACACTCTCATATGTACAGTGCACAAGGAGCACACACGGGGGAGAAATTAGTGCCACCATTTGGTTGGATACAGGGGTTGGGGGGGGAGGAAGGATGTAACAAAACTTTGAAGAAGAGGAAATAACTGAATAATCTCTCCCAATACAAATTCACTAGAGGGATGGTGGGTGCTATGGAGTAGGGGAGAGTGGGAGCAGAAGATGTCACTGAAACAGTCATTTGCTTACAATAAATAACAGTTTTAGGCTCAAAGAGAACATAAGCCTTTGCGAATGAAATTCCTCTTTATAGTTAAACCCCAGGGTGTTGTGGTTATTAATTAATATGGTGATCACCCGTGAGATGTGGGGAGGTGCTCCCAACACAGAGGAGAGAGCGGTCCGTTGTCCTTTTAGGGGGTTTTGAAAAGGGAGCTTTGTAAATGTGTTCTTAGCTGCTTTTATTTTTTTCCCTTCTTTTGTGCATATAATGGGTTAAAACACAAAACTGAGCAGCATTCCTCTCGCATGTATTATTTAAACTGAAGGATGAAGAAAATAGATTGCTCACTGCAAAGCTGTACCTTTGCACCTACCTGTATATACACCGAAAAGTATGCTTTACTAAATAATAATACGACAGAACAGATCATGACTAGCAGGTTAATGTTTGTTATTTAACATGCATGTAAAAAGGGGGCACTTCTGCTACAGCAAGCTGGTCGTTAGCCGCTGTAATTTCTTAGGGGTATTACTGTTGTATCATGAACAGATTATAATGGCCTAACGGTTTTATTTGCTGCGTACGTTGTGTTTGCCATGCCTTTCTGAGCTAGGTCCTCATATCTCTGCAGAGAAGGTGTTTCCACAAAAACTACTGGACATGATGATGGACCCATTATTCTTTTTTATTGGCATCAATTGTTTTAATGAGAGGATATTGAAATGTGGCATGTGCCTTGATGGCAGGGCTCCGGTGTGTGCCCTTGAGCTGCCCAGTTCTGGAGCTCACGTGGTGCAAATGTGGTTGTCTTCCGGACTAGGCTGTACGCTCCTCTGAGGGTAACGGCCTCGTGGTGCTGGTTATTTTGGGTTATTATTCTGTATGCTGCTGTCTATCCTCCTCTCAGACCTGATGGAAGGCGTCAGATACCTATAAGGTGATATACGCCAAGGTTCACTAAAGAAATAGCATAAATGCACAGCATGTGATAATTCGGTGTGAAACAAATTGCTATTTTATATTCTTGACATTGGGATATGAATTTTATTAATTAGCAGACTAGCTTGAAGTTAGCCAATCTTGAATTTGAATCTGGTTCTGCCCTGGGACGGATGGTAAAGGAGAAGCTCATGCTTATCAGAGGCGTCCTATATTCCGAGCACAGTATCTGCACACTTTATCTCATTGAGTCCTTAAAAGAACCATGAGGATTATGCCAAATAATCCCGTTTACAGGGGGAAGAACAGGGTATAAACATGTTCATTCCCCAAGTTCCCACGGCTAGTAACTGTTGCAGCTGGGGTGTGTTTATAGACCTTTTCCTAAAGCTTGTACGCTGCTCCTTTCCTGAAATTCCTGTGTGCCCTTGGATAAGTTACTAACATCTCTGAGCCTCTATTTTTCCATTTCTAAAATTGAGGCTGTGATGATTAGGTCTCTGTCAAATTGGCTGGGCTGTGACGCCTAGCTATTTGGTCAAATACCAGTGGAGATGCTGGTGAAAGTATTTTTAAGATGGGAGGAACCTTTCAGTCAGGAGACTGAGTAAAGCAGATTACCCTCCGTAATGTGGGGGGGCCTCCTCATCCAGTTCGTTGGAGACCGTAAGAGAAAAGACTGATGTCTTCAGAAACAGAGGAAATTTTGCCTGTAGCCCACAACATAGCAATTCTACCTGCTTTTCTGGTGTTCGAACTCAAGATTACAAAATCTTGCTGGATTTTCCAGCTTTCTGGCTTGCCCTTCAGATTTCAGATTTACCAATCAAGTGAATCAGTTCCTTAAAATAAATCTTTCTCTGTCTCTGTCTGTATCTCTGTCTGTCTCTGTCTCTGCCTCTCTCTCTCTATGTATACACACACACACACATACATCCATATATGTATTCTGTTGGTTCTCTTTCTCCAGAAACGCTAACACAGAGGTCACTGATCTTATTTTATGGATACAAAAATAAATATTGGATGAGGTAATTCATGTAAAAACCCCTGGCGTTTCCAGCCACCTAAATATGAGTTTTATTATGTTTCTTCTCTCTGCTTTTCATCTCTTTCCCTGTCTTCTTCCATGTTTATTTTTATTTTTTCTTTCTTTTGCCTTTCCTTTATAATAAAACAGTCTCTTTATGGCATAAAAATAACATCTTTTGAAATTTACTAACTGTTTCAGCACAACTTTTCTGTTAAAAGTAGAGTGATATTGCATGGCTATTAGGGCCTACAGTGACATTTACACGTTTGCTTTCACAAGTGAGTAATGATAATTCATATACACCACGTGGCTATGAGTAATTGCTCCCTTCTGAAGATAAAGGTTAGAACGCTCTATAGCCATCATATGTTACTCACTGTGTGTATACAGTGTGAAAATATATTTTCCACAATGTTGTTCTGACTCTCTTTTCATTTAGATCCCCCTCATTTTTATGCAACACAGACTTTACATTGGGAAAGCATTTTATTGTTGATAAATAGTATGGTGAATTTGACACTCAATATACTTTTCCTTCCATAGAAAATTAGAAAACACTGGGGGGCTGTGAGGTCTCAGTGTAGGTATTGAGAACGTGTCTGGGGATGTAAGATGAGTGAGAGCCAGAGAGACCCGGGAGGGAGGGAGGGGCACTTCAGAGGGCAGCGTAGGGCTCCTTTATCCTGGACACTCTTACGGATATCTTCATGACCCACACATGGAATTTAGTTCACAAGAAACAAGGTGTACTCCCCAAATACTCTTGAGAAGGCGGCACTTAGCCCAAATTCACACTAAGATGTGAAATGTAAGCTCCTTCAGGGCCAGGCCTGTGTCTCCATCACTATTGTAGTTTCAACTGCTGGCACCTAATAGGCGCTTAACACATACTTTGATTGAATGTGATGCTGGTGCCGCTAGAATCAGTTGTGGAGTCTGAATTGGATTCGTTAGGCGGGAGTGTGGAAGTACTAGAAGCTTGGTGGTGGTGGGGTGGGGGGGGCGGAATTGATGGTATAGAAGAGGACCAAGAAAACAGAAGCTTTGCAGCAGCAGCAGCAGCAGCAGACTTGACCCATTTTATCCTTCTGCCACGAGCAGATCAGGACCTCGTCAAGCTTCCTGTCTGCGTTCAGCTCTTAGGTCCACACTGGGCCGATGAGTCACCCGGCCGGCCAGCCACGCTGCCGGTCCCCTGAACTGAAAACAGGGCCCGTGTGCAGCCCGGAGGCAGGCCGCCGTCAGGATGGCGGGTACCCAGTGGCCTGGCGAACACCACCTCCCTGCCATTCCTCAGGAAGGGTTTGTTTTACTCACTGCTGCAGGGCTGTCCTGAAGGGGTTAATGCAGTCTCCGTAAGGGGCCTCATTTAGAACCTGGCAACAGCTTAGCCATTGAAAGAAATATGGCTCATTGCAGGCCAGGCGATATAAATTAAAGTTAATGTTATATGTGATGAAATGTCCTTTTAGATATTATGTGTAATTTTGAGTATTAGGAAGTCCCAGTAGGCTACTTTTTTTGGAAATCAGTCTACAAGATGTCCCCTTATATTCCTTCTTTTAAAGCCACCGGGAAAAGGTTATATGAATAATCATATTTTTAGCATAGCAGGTAGGCTAAACACATAAAAAGTTATTAATAATGGACTGTGAAAATATCTGTCACAAAAACAACAGCCAAAAGGTTAGCATATTTGTATGAGAAGCTCACACTTCTTTGGTTAAAAAAAACAAACAGTGAAACTCCCCTAAGACCTGCTTAAGCAGAGATATAATTAGTTACACACATATGGAAAAATATGAAGAAATTAAATTGAAAGCATCTATGACATTACCTCATATTCTAGCTGTGCAAACCTGGAAAAATTACTTAATCTCCCTGCTTCAGGGTTTTCATCTGTTAAATGGGATAAAGATAGGAAATGATACTGTGAGCATTGCACGTATTTTTATGTATGTTCTGCAAACTGCTGAAACACTGCCCAGCTCAGAATAAGATACTTAGTTGTTACTATTACTATCCCGACATTTTATTTTATTATTATTTTTTTAATGTTTGTTTATTTTTGAGAGAGAGACAAGGCATGAGTAGGGGAAGGTCAGAGAAAGAGGGAGACTTGGAATCGGAAACAGGCTCCAGGCTCTGAACTGTCAGCAAAGAGCCCGATGCAGGGCTCAAACTCAGGAACAGCGAGATCATGACCTAGGCCGAGGTCAAAGGCTTAACCGACTGAGCCACCCAGGCGCCCCACTCTCCCAGCACTGTGAAAGGTGGTCATATATACTGAAAAACACACTGTGAAAAGTGCACGTGTTCATAATGCAACTAGAAGTGTGAATGAGAAAAAGCGTTTTGGAAATCAATATGGAAATATGGGTTAAGAATTGTAAACTTTTATATTCTTCATTCAGTAATTCCAATGAAAGGTTATTTATCCTAAGGAAAAAAAAGATTCAGAGAAATTCAACAATAACTGTGTACAGTATACACATTTCTTCCACGACCCCAATGCTTAAAAATGTTTTTTTCCATGAAGAATTATTAACAAGTTATTACAAATAATTATTACAAAGGTTATTTAGCAAAAAAAAAAAACAACCCACATTAGTATGAGGAAGCAAATAATGCAAATAGAATAAAAAATGGTCCCTGTATCAAAGACAATGTTTTCCAATTTTTCACTATCAGTAGGCTCCCCTGTTCCCCCACTTTGGCCCTGGGGTATAGGGAAGCGGAAATGACTCCTCAGGAAAGAAGAGAAAAGAGTGTGGAGGACAGGTCTTGTGAGTGTGTAAGTTGGAGACAGAGAGGGAGTCAAGAGAAGAGGAATAATGAGGCCATCCTATCATTGTCTCCTGCTTCCCCCAAAGCTGAAATCTTGGAGAGAGTGGGTGTTACCAGATACAGCAATGAAGAAGCCAAAAGCAAAGACTTTTTGTGTCCTACTTTCCATGTGGAACATGGGGGGGGGAAAGGAGAAGTCTGCTGTGCCTGGTAACTGTGTGGCAACATGAGGCAGATGCAGCAGGATGGGGACGGTGACACGGTAAGCTGGCACAGAGGCACACTTGGGAGTTAGAGCCTCCATTGGCTCCCAGGGACATGGAATCGGAGAGAATATATACTATGTGCTGTGGGAGAACAAGGGAATAGCTAAAATGAGAGCCTTTCATGAAAAGGTTTGCCTTGAAGTGGAGATGATCTTGATGCATAGGCCATGGGAGGTGCACTTCATCCAGAAGCTACTGAAAAGTTGTGACTAAAACCCAGAAGGGTGAGTTAAGGTGGTGTTGAAAGTAGAAGGTTGCCATGCTCAGTCTGAAGCCAAAGAACAAATCACAGATGCACCACTACTTGCATAGTGGACACAGGGTGAGGGGCATCTGGTAGGCAGAATAATGGCGCACCAAAGCATGTTCGTGTCCTAATCCTTGGAACCTGTAAATACTCTACCTTAGATGGCAAAGGCGGGCATTGCAGCTGTGACTCAGTTAAGGATCTTGAGATGGAAATTATCCTGGTGAGGCCAATGTAATCACAAGGGCTCTAGTGAAGGTAGGAAAGGGAGACAGGAGTGTCAGAGGTGTGATGTGGTCATGAACCAGGGAGGTGTGGGTAGCTTCTAGAACCTGGAAGAAGCAAGGAAACAAGTTCTCCTCTAGTGCCCCCAGAAGGAATACAGCCTTGCCAAACCTTGATTTTAGGACTTCTGCCCTCCTGAACTGTAAAATAATATAATTGCATTGTTTTAAGCCAATAGGTTGGTAGTAATTTGTTACAGCAGCAATAGGAAATTAATACAGGATCCAAGGAATAAACCCAGACCAGCCTTCTTTCAGAGGAAACCAGTAGTGATGGATAGGCACCATGTGGACTCCAAGTCCAGAGTGCCCTGTGGACGCATGAACTCTCGTGCCCCCAAATGCCAACCACCATATTGGGGAGTGGTGGTGAGATGGCAGTGTGCATGAAGGGAACCTAAAACTCAGTTTTTACCTGAAAGACACTGACTTACCAGGCATAAACTTCTCATAATTGTCAAGTTTACATTTTTCTTCCTCCTCCTTATATGGAGGAGGCTCACAGGAAAATAGATCTGTCGTATTATTTAACTGAGTAAGAGTAGGTCATGCTACATGACCCTTTGCTCTGATCACAGGTAATAATAACACAACACTGACTGACTTTGTGACTTATGCCAGGGACCATCCCAGCACTACCCATGCTTTACCTAACTGAACGCTCAGAACAATGCCCTCGAGAAGTACTATTACTGCCTTAATTTTCACAGATGCAGAAACTGAGGTATCAAGAAATTAAATAATTTGCCAAAGGTCTTGTGCATTTTAAGCTGCTGAGTCAACATTTGAACACAAATGAGCCCGAAAGGAGATACAGGAAAATGAAAACAGGGTGATTTATTCAGTTGGCAGGACTATGGATTTGTTCTTTTTGTTTTATTTTTTGTTAATGGCAAAATAAAGCCATGATCACACTTTTTTTTTTTTCAACATTGGCAATTTCCAATCCATGAACAAGTTGTGTTCTGAAATTACCAGCCAGGAGAGTTGGAAAAGCATGTGGCTTGTAGACAAATACTACTGTAGACAAGTCTCTACTCCAGCACTTATTAGAGATGGTAAATTGGGCAATTTATTTCTCTGAGTTTCGGTTTTCTTATTAATTAAACAAGGATTATAATACCTGTGTTGAAGGCATTTCTTAAGGATAGTGCCAGAAATGTGGTCCCTCGACAAATGTTCTTTCCTTTCCCCAACAAAAGCTTTATTTTGATAGTTATCAGTTCTGGCTATCTAGTTTCCTATTTAAAACAATAAAATCCTTGAGATTAGAATTGCAGATCTGTCAACAAATCTGTGTCACTCACAATTTACCAGAGGTGTCACACTAGGAGTGGTTTTTAAACTGTACATACCTATCAGCCCTAATCTTGCTTCCATGGGGAAACGGACTTGGTAAGACAAGGGTATGGGCTGTCGGGTCCCAGCACATAGGAGTTCTGCCTGCCTTCTTCACCACCTCCATCCTTGGCATTGAGCTCTCCGTCAATAATACTGAAAAGGTACAGCAGGTGTTGAGTAGGGAGTCAGAATGGGCGTTAAGGAATGGGGTGAGACAGAGCTTTTTCCAAAAAGGGGTTGGGTCGATATTCCTGGGGAATTTTACTTAATTCTTTGTATGCAGCTGCCTTAGAGAAGAGAAACATTCTCCTGGCAGTCTAATCATAACTAAGGACCACTGCTTCCATTGCTGGATTCTCAGGCCCTAGAATGGACTCTCTTTCATTGGCACCCCTGGGTCATTCATAAAATATAACCATTACAGTGGATTCTTGGGAGCACTGTAATGTACAAAGCCTTTCGCCAAGCTGATAGTAGGCGCTATCTATGCTCTAACAGTTAAAAATCCCGGCTATGGCTAAGCAAACATCACTGTTTAACAACCCGGATATAATCAGTTAATCAGGACATTATTTACCGTTGAGTATTCTGTGCATGTTGTACCCAAAAGCAGCTCTGTTTTAAATGATGTTGAAAGTGTGTTTGGTTAAGAAGACAGGAAAAAATTATAAAAGAAACCATAAAGTGAATGAACAAATGCATTCAGCCATGAGGCTTGGAATGCAACTGAGCAGAATGAAAAGGCAGGAGAAAGGGGAGAAGCACACTGGTAGAGGTGATCGGAGAAGAGAGAGAGAGGCTTGATGGAGTGCTAATCAATCATGCTATCTCAAGCAGTCCTCAGGCAATGGATTCCGATATCTCTGCCCTAAGGTCATTGTCATGAATTCATAAAAGAAAGAAGGTAAACAGAGCGTTTCTGTTGCACTTAAACAACAACACTCCTCTGCCACCAACTGATCCAGAAAGATCTGTTACTTCTTGAAAATCTTGGGTTAGCATCATCCAATGAATGTCTCTTTTTCCTTCTTTTTTCCTAACTAGAGAACTAAGTGCCTCTATTTGTTCAATTGCCTTTATCATTGTGATTACATTCCTTAAATGAGCAACCTATCCATGTGAATCCATAAAGCATAGAATGAAGAATATCCCACTTTTCATGCTTCTCATCTTCCGTGACAACATGACAGAAGTAATGAAGACAAGACTGATACAAAATAACACTAGCAAGCTAGTTTTAATCATTTGAGAGATCAGTACTCTCTACCATTTTTCACTCAAAGCATTATTTCGGACTTTGCTTTCGTAAAAAGAAAAAATTTTAGATTGATTACATATAGTTTGGGGAACACAGCTAAGGAATTACAGCCTTCAAATTTAGTAGGTTTAACACACAAAAGTAATCATCCAAAGGGGTTCGTGAGTGGCGGATGAACCTTGCTCTGTGTAGCCAGGTCCTGAACATCGGAGGGGAAAGAGCAATCCTGTATCAAAAAGATTAGCACCTGGAGGTTAAATGAAAAATTTCAGTGAGTCCTGGATTAACACTAAGCTTCTGAGTTAACAGCTTGATATAATGCAGCAATTTTCCACCTGTATCACACAGCAAATACCAAACCACATAGCTCACAAGTAAGCCTGAGGTATCTTCAGTGCGCATTTAGATCCTCACAAGATTCTTGACCTACACAGATCTGCCTTTTTTGGGATGAATAAGAGGACAGACCCAAGAAACAAGGGCTGGAAGTATTGAAGGGAAAAATTCCAAAGAAGATCGGGCTTATTTATTCTTGTCTACCTTGTCAGTCACAAGACCATTTTTATATTGCAAATAATTTGGGGAGAATACTTTCAAAACATTGTACGTATATTTTAGTCAACCAAGAAATGGTAACTAAATGAAGGGAAGTAGAGTATGTCAGGACTACAACTCTGAATTTCTCTACTTCAAAGAATTAGGTCCCTGAGCACCTGAAAACAAAGTCGGAGGTAAGATAATTTGAGAGCATCTAGTGGAAATTCAGAAATCCCCTGCCTGTTTTATCTGCACAGCATCAAACATCTGGATATTTGGGAGTCTTGGTTATTGTTCTGGATCCTTTTTTCCCCCTCAGGTACTTTATGGTTTCTGAATATAGTCACTGACTCAAGATCACAGAAAGTATAGGCGGAAATAGTAAGTAGAAATAATGTCTCCCAAGACTTTTTAACTAAAAGGGAGAAGATTAATGGCACTACAGTTTGGGTCTGCGGCAGAAAGCCCACGAAGGCATCTTCGTATTCTTCTTCCGTAGCCACTTTTGTGATCCTTATGGATTCATGAGATCTCTTACTAACCACTGGAAGGTCATGTTTGTTGAGTGGAGAAAATTGAGCTGGGAAGACCAGAGATAACCACACAGCTATTGTAAAAGGATTTCTAATTTCACAAAACCACATAGGCACTGAAGATAGAATATTCTTCTCAATCAAGGCTTTCACCGCCCTTACCTTCCATAATGTTTTCATTTATGTTTGACATAAAGAGATGAGAGAATTAACAAAAAGCTTTTCAGAGACATTGAGGAAATAAAGATCAAGGTGTAACAGCAGCTAAGCTTTTTGTTTTTAAATCTATTTATTTAAATTCAAGTTAGTTAACATACCATGTGGTATTGGTTTTAGGAGTAGAAGGCAGTGATTCATCACTTACATATAACACCCAGCACTCATACTAACCAGTGCCCTCCTTAATGCCCATTTAACCCACTCCTCCCCCACCTACCTCCCACCAGCAACCTTCAGTTTGTTCTCTGGGTTTAAGAGACTCTTTATAGTTTGCCTCCCTTCCTGTTTTTATCTTATTTTTCCTTCACTTTCCCTATGTTCATCTGTTGTAGTTCTCAAATTTCCATATATGTGACATCACAGGATATTCGTTTTTCTCTGACATTTCGCTCAGCATAATATATTCTAGTTCTATCCACATTGTTGCAAATGACAAGATTTTATTCCTTTTGATCACTGAGTAATGTTCCACTGTATATATAAACCACATTCATCATTCATCAGTTGATGGACATTTCTTTTATATTTGAGTAGGATTTCCAGAGTGAGCAGGATTTCCAGAATGTTACTGGGTTGCTTGTTACACTGTGTGCCAGGCTCCATGCTGGACCATGCCATACTGATCCCTCTTGGAACTCTCTAGAGCTCCAGGCAGACAAGTGGGGATCACAGAAATGTTGCCTATAAAAGCCACACTACGGACCCAGATGTTAGGAGGGAACTGTGAGGCCATAGCTTAGAACACTCAGTGTGATGTCACCGCTTCTTCCGGAGGAAAGAGTGATGGAGAAGATTAATTTGGCGGGTAAAGCAGTGTGGAAGGATCCAGTCCGAGGAACTCCAATAAAAATCCTACTGCATTTCTTATTCTGGCCGCTTTCACTTTTTGTCTCCTTGATGATGCATTTGTCCCACTGGACTGAATATTTTCTCTTTCATAATGATAATAATAAAAAGTAGGCAATGAATGATATGGACCCTGAAAGCTTCACATAAGAAACTCTTAAAGGCTCCTCTGTGATCAAGAGAGGGACTCAGATCACACCAAAGTATTTCATTGGGAAAACAAGTTAGAGGAAAAACTGAGTTCCATATGTTGCTTCTGATAGAGCTTTCATGGAATTTCTTGGAGGGCCAGTTCTGAACATGTTTGACTGCAGGCCTGATGATGTGGGAAGCAGGTACAAGGAGAATGTAGGTAGAGAAGACGCAGAAGTCACATTAATAGACGTAAGACTATTAGAATTTCTCAGGCAGGTGAGAACTGTTATTTGCGTTGCACACACGTTAATATCTGTTATTCAAAGAGGCATTGAGGAATTAAGATTTAAAGCACTCAGGAAAGCACCTCCAAAATATCCATACGGGCGGATTAAACTGCAAAGGTCTACAAGAAGATGCGCCCATCATTAATGTTACGAACTGAGGAAACTTCAGCTCCTTAAGCTGGAAGGTGAGCAAAAGCTGCCTTTCTGTGTTCTGCTTTCCCTCGCTGCTCTCGGAGTGTGTGCATACTGAGCCCAGACTGTCGTCAGTGCATTTATTACATCAGTTCTCTGGGCCCTTAGTCTTACGGAGCGTCACCCCACTAGCATATTTTCCTGTCCCTGTACCTCTAGCAGTATCTTAAAGGGCTGCAGGCCAGAAAACTTTGTTACCACAGATTCCTGTTGTAGGTGTGATTGATGAAAAACAAATGAATTTGTTTAAGTTTTGGAAAAACACCATCTCCTTCCCTATGAGTTCAAGCTTTTGATCTCATGGTTATCAAACCCCGGTGATAGGCCGAATCTGTTGGGATTTCTTGTGATGTGGTATAATAAGATGTTAAAAATAGAGATATTTCTGCCTCAGTTTTTCTGTGGTGCCAACAGGGTACCAAAGTGGCATCAGGCATACCATCTAGCTGGAGAATTTAGAGGTGAAATTATGGAGAACTCTTCTATGACACTTGGATCTCTCAACCAGATTCAGGATATAAAATAGTGGAAAGAGGAAAGGATTTGGGAAGAAATTTCTTTGTACAGTCAGTGCTCTGGTGCTGGGCTCCACCCTCCAGTCTAAGAAGGGGGATCCCGAGGGTCTCTGTATTCCTTCTGGTTTGGAGACATGCAAGGTTGGGCTGTCACTTCTATGCCTGGAAAGGAAAGAGGGGGCTGTGGTGGGTTCCCCTATGCTCCAAGGCAAAGAGTGAGGAGTGTTTTTCATGGACCAGATGTGGATGAAGAGAAGACAGAGATACGTGGGTTTGCCTTGGGTCTAGTGAAGAAGTGCAGGTTGGAGAACAAAGGGTCCCCAACAACGAGAATCTGGAAATAAATGTTGGGTCCTCTGGGGCAGAGGAAGGAATCATAAGGTGGCTTTTGGCATCTACCTGGGTCACGTGAACTGAAGTCACAGAGGCCAAGCCGGGGGTACCAAAGAACCTACAAGGGGGCTGCAGTGTCCCCAGTTAAGCTGTGAGGCCAAGGTTGCACAGAGTCTGTGTTCAGTGGTATTTGTAGGGACTTTCCTACTCCTACCTCCATCTATAAGAAATAGACTAGCAAACTAGAATGAATTGAGGGCAAGGCTGAATCGAGAAATCAAGAAGCGTACATCTTTATATTTCAGGCTTCTGGCCTGAGAAGGAGGGTATATTGCCAAAAGTTTCTTTAATTAGTTTCTGTTTATTTTTATTTATTTTTCTTCCTTATTTTAGAGAGAGAGCAAGAAAGAGCATATGGTGGAGGGCAGAGGGAGAGAGAGAAAGAATCCCAAGGAGGCTCCATGCTCAGTGCTGAGCCTGACGTAGGGCTCAATCCTGTGACCCTAGGATCATGATGTGAGTGGAAATCAAAAGTCGGATGCTCAACCAACTGAGCCATTCAGGTGCCCCTTGTTTTTATCTTTAATAAGACTAATCATTCTAATTTCTGAATTAGATTGTGTTTGCAATGTATCTTAGTGCCACCCAATACCTAAGGCTGAACAGAAGGATCACGAGCCTGCTGGGACTTACTTCCTGGAGCAGCTGAAGATCACCCATATTGAATAAAGTCTGAAAGGATAGTGGGGGATAAGAATAAAGTTGTGTCAGGAGTTGTGCTGCTCACAGTGTCCAAAGACCTGTACTGAAATTTCTCTGGTTATTTTACTGCTCATCCTTTGGAATCCTGCTTTGGACGAAGTCGGTCAGCATAGTTACAAGGGAATTAAGCTGGGCCAGTGCTATGAGGCGCCCTATTAGAGCATGAGGCTGCAGGAGATAATCAGTGGTACCAATCTTATCTTTGTTTAAAATTCTGCTATTTTATTCATCATGGACTTATTTGCATTACTTTTGATTTTTTTTTAATCTGCAAAATATTCCTGATCTCGAGTCAAGCTTTTGGTCCCCACTCTCTTCCACTCTGTTCCTGAGAGGAATATCTTTAGTCATGCCGTAGCCTTGGCTTTGTTTGGAGTAAGTTTTCTAGGGGAGTAAAACTGGCTTTTATTATTTTTGGAAACCATCTTTTGCTCTCCCTTCCTCCCATATTATTATTTGCTGCCAGGTTTTTTCATTTTAGCAGACTCCCCTGAAGATTGGAAGTGTCTTCGCTTTGCAATCCATCCACAGATGTCTGTCTGGGCACCCACCCCAGTAAGTGACATCAGTATTGCTGCTTGGTATAATATTATAATTATAAATGTGGCCAAAAGGTAATAGAAGTTTTTCTCTAATGATAGAAGTAATTTAACCTGTGTTCTAAACCAAGGGTTGGCAAGCCTTTTCTGTAAGTGACTAGAGAAGAAATAGGCTTTAGAGGTCACAGAGTCTCAGTTGCAGCTACTCAGCTCTGCCCTTGTAGCCCCAAAGAAGCCACAGACAGCCCATCAGTGAATTGAAATGACTGCTCCAATAAAACTGTATTTACGCAAACAATTTCTGGGAAGACTTGGCCCGTAGGTCCTGGCTTGCAAACTCCTGTTCTAAGCTGTGATGCTATAACCCACTCTTCTTTTGTTCCCGTAGAGGTAAGATAAAAAGGAATGAGAAAATTGAGGATAATTGCTTTCAAAGATCTTTATGCCATTAAACTATCTTTTCCTGTATGAGAATTAACTTTGCTTGGTTTTCAGAAGTTAATATACTTCTGATGAGTAAACCAATTTTTATAATAGCTACCATTTATTTTTACGCTTGGCAAGACTAGATGGAGATATAAGATTACATCAATTGATCCTAAAACAAGTGCAATTGTTATTATTCCCATTTTAAGGATGAGATAATAAGGGTCAGAAGTCAATCAGCTTGCCTAAGGCCACAGGGTCATTGCTTGGTAGATCCCTCAAATGCCACAGCCACTGTAGCCCTGAGCCTGTGCGTGGGAGTCCTCTGATGGAACAGATACATGGGGCCGCTTCATTAGAACCAGTTGGGTGCTTACCTGGAAGAAGAGAACAAGGAAGTCATGGTCTTCAATGCTGAAAAACCACCCAGAAATGGGATTGGCAAGCAGGGGGCAGTTATTTTGATGACCTCATATTGAAGGCTGAGTATGGGCTTTGATTTCATGCAGCGTAGAAGCTCAAATTGGGACTTTGGCATTTCTTGCCTGTTGAAGTTAGTATCTCATTTCATCCTTAACCAGGAAAGTGAGTGGCCCTGAACACTTGCTATAGTGTTTCCTGAGGTGACTGTCTCATACCTTTTCTGATTACCTTAAATCCCTTGGTGGAGAATGACCTCAATATACTTGGGGACTTGAGTCTGTGCTGACAAGGTTAAGTATTACTGGAGTGGCAAAAATGAAGAGAGACTAAAGGAGTAAGTGTTTGATCTCTGGATTTGGAAAAACAACATGCACACACACGTGTGTGTGTGTGTGTGTGCACACGCGTGTGCATGTGCGTTGGTCTGTGTGTGAGTGTGGCCGTCTATTCTTCGGTGCATATTCTAATTTTCTTGTATATATAGAACCTGCCCTTTTCATATCAGTGATTGCAAGGTTTTCACTTTTCAAAATATTATAGTCACCTCCAAACTTTTTTATTTTAAAGTGGCTTTATGATTTAATGAACTGTTAATTTTGAAGATTCTTATAAGGATTATAAGGATAAGTTTGAGCTTCAATTGAAATTAAAAGACCACACCAACCAGCTTTGTTCTATGTGTACCCAGTATGAGGAATCCATAGCGGGAACAGAGTATAAACTCCTGACCTTGAGGCATATGCCTAAATGCAGGGATTATTCACAATTTCTCAGAGTAAAATTGCTTGTTTTGTGTCAGGTAGTAAAAGGAAGAGAAGTTTTCACTTTTTAATAGGTTGCTGTGAGATTAAAGTTCTCTTGGCAGAAATTCTAAAGATCCAGGAAAATGAATTTGTGAGAGTAATTGGGGTAAAATTTCTGAAGAATAAAAATGTGGGCCAAATAGAAGTTCCTAAATAAAATGAGCACCCAGAGCAGTGAATATTTACAGGAGCTGGAAAAGGTAGGAGGGTGACCTTTCTTGCTCGTTGGCTCTGCGCTACGCCATCTAAACTTTTAAGGCTCTCCAGTGGTGGGGAAGATTCTGCGAAAAATGGATCATTGATTGTATCAAAATGAATATCTTAAAATGTGCATTTTTATATTTTAACATTATAGGGTTACTTCATTAAACACAAAGCAAAACGCCAGCTAGTAATTAGTTTAGCAATGGCTGGGATATTTTGTGAACATGTTTGACCCAGCTTGTGTGAACATTTCAAAGTCTTTCTTTTCCCTTTCCCCCTTTTTTTTTTTTTTTTAAGAATTTGAATTTAAACACGTTGTTTTGATCCTACCTTTTTATCTCTGGTGCCTACCTAATTCTGTGTACACTTTCCCTTAATAATCTTTCAACTGGTAGCAAAAAAAGTTTCCAGAGAAGCCTGAGAAAATTGAAGATGCTACTAAAGAAATGTCTCAATGTTTTGCACATTATTTCCAGCATTTTCTGGTTTCAAACACTTGCCTTTTCTTCTCTCTCTCACTAGGGATTGATGGACTTAGATAGGAAGCATGAGTGACTTGATAGAATCCCACAGAAATATCCTTTCTTTACTTTCTCTTAGGAAGAAGATTTTACAGATTAGTAGGAATTGGTCAAATTAGATTCGTGTCAGAATGCTCATAGTGGCATAACTAAGTGTTTTCATATTTACTCGCTCCTCTCTAAAGAGTGGGTGACTCCGCCAGACTCTGCTGCTGTAACCCGCCAAGTCTTCCGGCCCCTAGCGTCTTGTCCCTCTTGTGCTACCTGCAATTTGCATGACGGGGTTCTCTCCTGTCTTGGGGTGACTGGTCACCTCATTTGCTTTAAATGTGTTCCCTGGATTGCAATGTTCATTGCAATCATTACCAAATCTAAATGGATTCATTTGTCGACTCTGTAAGCTATACTCAGACTCTGGGCCAGTGGGGAATAGAAAAGGAAGATGTAGTGGAGCAGATGCTTCTAGACAAAGTGAGCAGCTGATGGGGAGGGTGTCAGCGAAGCTCGGTTGACGGAGCCTTCAGCTGCAGCAAAGGAGTCGGTAGTTCAAAGACCGTGGGGCAAGTCTGTGTGTGTCTGTGCAGGTTTGTGTGTGTGTGTGTGTGTGTGTGTGTGTGTGTGTGTGTATTCTAACTTCTGTATATTTTGTGTATATTTTAAAGATGTCTTTAGGAGGCTTCTTTTGTTCATCTGTATGTAGGCTTCACGTATCTGTGTGTCACCAGAGGATAGATGTGTCCTCAGGGTTAGGCATTGCGACAAGAGACAAGCTAGACTCTCTGCCTTTGGGAACATCATTTGCGATCTGCATGACTTTTTTCTGAGGTGGCAGTACTGGGGATGTGTGTGTCTCCTTTTGGTCTTGATCACCGCGGCTTCTGTGTTAAGAACTATGAACACAGAGATCGCCTCCAGGCTCTAGGCCCAGATCTGGGAATTGACCCTTCAGGGAGCATGTGGGAGCCGCGAAAGGGAGGAAGGTGGGAAGATCAATAAACAGTGTCTGAAACGAGGCAAGATAGAGTTGTTTCTTGGTTCATAAAGAGGCTGTCTCGGGATCGTGGGTTTTTTCTGGGGCCCAAGTCCAAGGCAAAGTCTGTAGAGGCCGGAATGAACCCAGTTTGGCAGTAACAGACTAAAATAGCCTCCATATCCTCACCTCTTTCCTCCTACTTTTGGGCTGTCCTCTGTTGCTAAGCTTCTTTAGCCCTGTAACACCTTTCTGTCCTTCTCCCTCTCACCTGAGGATCTACTCATTCACTCTCGAAAAACTGTAGCTCTTAGATCTACTACGTGGCAGGCAGTGCTCTAGATATTGGGGAGGAAATACAGAACTCAGCCTCAGAAAAACCCACAAGGTATTTTTTGTCCACAAGAGCTAGCATCGAATCCTCAGCTCTGACTGCTCCCTCAACCATCCCTCTCAGTATTTTTCTTGAGCACTAAATTTACTGAAAGAGTACTCCATATCCACTGACTGTATGACTAGTATTGACTAGTACATATTTCCCAGTTCAGCCCATTTCGTTCCAGTGCAAGTAACTGTTGCCACCAAAGTCACTAATAACTAACTGGATGCCAAATCCAGGGGCGATTTTTCAGCTAATTCCCACTTCTCCACTGCACTTGGCACTAATGGCTATTCCTTTCTTCCCAAAAGTCTGCTTGTCTGAGGTTTCCTCTCTTGTCATGAATTCTTACTGTTTGTATTTGTTTTTCTACCTGCCTTTTTATTGATCATGTACTTCTTTGACACACAAATCCTTCTTAGAAGATCTCATTCACTTCAAAGTCCAGATAAGGGTAATGATTCATGTATCAATAATTATCATTTATTGAGTTTATACCCAATCCCAGGTGATTTATATATTAATTATAATATATAATAATTATATTCATACATACTAAGTTCATTCTTTCAAAAGTATTGAAAATACAATAATATTCTCCCCATTTCAAAATAATGGAAACTGGATCTCAGAGATACTGAGTACCTGGTGCAAAGCTACGGACCCAGTGAGTGACAGAGCTGGAATTTGGGATTGTCTCCTATTTGCAAGGCCCATCCTCTTTCCACAGTGATATGTTGTGTGTCTGCAGTCTTGACCTTAAAATCTACTTCTGTGGTTTTGATTGCCCCCTGATGTTTACTCCTTCAATGAAAGAAGCACTTAGGGATGCCCTTGTGTGCATTGCGCTAGGCACGTAACATGGTGGAAGAGCCCCTTTTCCCCTCTGGGGACTTCATTTCAGAAAGTAACTAAGCTGCACTCTGTTCAAAAGGAAAGTTGTCTTTTTCCTTCCTTCCTCATCATTTTTCCTAGACCCTGAAATAGCTTTTTGCCTACCCTCTTGAGTAGATCTGTACTCCCACCAGAGTGATATTTTGAGAATTCCTATTTAATGATACCATTACCCAGCTCAAACCCTTCAAGAGTACCTGTTAGCTATGGGATAAATTCCGAATCCTGTGCCTAGGCAGAGAAATTAATAGCGTATCTGTCCCCATGACGTTTTTTGCAACCTGGTTCCATTTCTAGCCTCAACTCCTGCCTTGGTCCTTACTCTACCATAATGGACAGATTTGGTCATTTAACGGTAATTGTATAATGGAGTTATGATGTAGCCACACAAATTCTTCCACTGTTTTTTTGCTTCTGGAGTAGGACAAGATAGTATGCGGTTGTCAACACATGTGACAAATATAAGGACTGCGTTAGGAAGCGTTTTGAATTATTTAACTTGTTAAGTAAAAGGATTTCCTCCATTGCCAGAGGACAGTATTATTTTCAATGTTATAATTCATCGGTATTTTTCTGTGATGAACTCAGGTTCCAGTGGAGACAAGGTGAAAAGGAACAATTCCCCCTCCCACTGTTACAGGGAGGACTGGCTTAGCAACCGCGTCTGAGCGAGTCATTTACTTCTCTGAGCCGAGAGTAGAAGAGACGCGACGCGGCATTTGGGGCATTAAGAAAAAAACCTGCCTTCTCCCTGGTTCTGTAGGCTTCTAGAACAGTCCCTGTGCTGCTTCCTTCGCGCCTCAGCTCTTCCACCCGGAAGCAGTGCCCAGCGCAGAGTGGTGTTCAGAAATATTTCGACCACCTCTCTGATTTGCATTAAGATAAAATATTTCACAAGACGCAGCTGTTGCCCGCCCCCCCCCCCCCAACGCTTCTTCATCGCGGTGCTGATGCACATGGAGGAGACTAATTGTGTCTTTGAGATTTTGAGATTTTGTGCTGAGTGACTTGTCCGGAGCTTCCAGCCCTGGCTCCATTGCTCTGTTCCCCACTGTGGAAAGACGATGATGAGGAGAAAGAGGGCTCCTGTTGATTTTAGACAGTTTAATAAATGTTATCTTTTACATCACTCACGGGTACGTCTTAAGATAGGGACCACCATAATATGCTGTCAGCACCTGAAAATCGGTTCAGTGGGCCTAGAATTGTCTCTCCAGTAACGACGTCACACTGTGGTTCAGAGGAAGGCATACAGAAACGTGACACGTTCATTCAGTTGTAAGGTGTCCTGTGAACGAGGGAAGCGGTTCCTTCTAATGACGACGAAGCAACTGGTTTGGACTCTGACACAAGTGGTCAGATGACCTTCCTCATTAGTTGGCTTGCCAGACTCGGGAAGTTGTTAATGTCCATTAAAGTGATCCAGTCCTTTTAAAAATCCAGCCACTAGACTCCTCTCCTGACCTCTTGCTGCAGAGAATTCCATACACCCAGCTAATGAAGTATGGTCTATTATTAGATCTAAATTTACTGCCTACTAATTTCATTGAGTGTCTCTGCTCTCATATTATAAAAGAGGGTAAAAGGGAAAAGCTTCATTCTTCGGAATCTCTTATGTCATTTACTTCCCTCCCTTATTTTCCTAAAAATCTGTTGGTTTGCATTGTAAAGGAGAGAGGATTATTAGTGTGCTTTTAACAAGTTGAAATACAATAACAAAAGCCCTTTCTCATATTTACTTCTGGAAAAACCCAGCCAACAAGAATAATGCTTGTTAGTTCAGATTTATTTCTGGGAGGCGTGAACAGTTACTGCGGGGGGTCAACGTGCCTGGCTCCTGGTTTTTAATTCCGTCTTGGACGGAATTGTTTCTTATGCCTTCTGGCAGGTTGTCAGATACCGCTGGGGGTCTGCGGTGATGTTGCGTCTGTTGCATTGTTCAATCCACGTCTTCTATTTCCCCGGTAAATTTCTGGCTGCCTGTGAAGTCACTACGATGCTCCTTTTGTTTGTCTGTTTGTGAACAGCCAGAACGGTCTATAGCTTTGTACAGAAAAAGGTGGCAAAGGAGGGCTTGTGGTTGAAACATACTTGCATTTTAACTGTAGCATCTGGAGCCTCCATGATCGTGAAGGCGGGGGGAAAATGGACTGGGGGGGCACCCAAGTGGCTCAGGCAGTTGAGTGTCCAACTTTGGCTCAGGTCATGGTCTCACGGTGCGTGAGTTCAAGCCCCACATTGGGCTCTGTGCTGACCGTGCAGAGCCTACCTCAGATCCTTTGTCCACCTGTCTCTCTGCCCCTCCCCACTCATGCTCTCTCAAAAATAAAAAAAAAAAGGACTGGGCATTTTGTTGTCTTCCCAGGATATGAGGAAGCAAAGCGTGTGTGGAGTCCCTTGGTGGCATACCACTGCCTGGCATTTTTGAAAAATAATTTTTATAAGGAGCCCCTCCTCCCCTATTGTATTTTACTCTTGCTCAATCCTCTGTAAAGGCACAGAGAGCCTGCAGTATAGGAAAGACTGAATGGCTGGCTCTCTTTCTATTCTGGTAATAAGTTCTTCATCCCTAGAAAGTGCTAGACTTTCTAGAGATTGTATTGCTGTGAACTCCAAACAGCCACAATTCACAGAAGGCATATAGGATTTAAAGAAAATAGTTCATTTTGCTGAAGTCACAATTTCTTTGTATTATCAACAAAGGGAACTTATCTCTTTTCCTCTACCTGTTTCTGAAATTGTAACCTGTATAATATTGACCATTAGCGATGTGGCCTACTACTATTGCTTAAAAGGCATTTCATCGCTCTGCTCTAATGGGGTCCTTTTGCCGTACCAGGAAGGAGAAATAACCAGTCCACATGAATGCTGAGCACACAGAGTAAATGCTGCCCGAGAAAAGACCACAGACAGAGAAATCTGGCTCAAGAGACAGAGCTGTGGCTTTAAGCAGCCTTGTCAGAATTACTCAGAAAAGACTAAGATCCGTCTGTAATCTTCGGTGTGGGACATTGAAGCAGAAGACAGATGATCTAGCACAGAGCCGAGCACAGGGGGCGAGGGCAACACGGCTTGTGGGATAAGGCTCCAGCTCAGTCCTGTTAAAAAGGCATTCACAGTTGGCGGCACCTTCCCAGATGCCTTAAGGATTTCCTGGAGGTGGCCTCCTGATCTTTACTTCCCCAGCTTTCCAATGTTACAACAAATGTGCTTTCTTTGACCTGAAATTTCTAGAAAGGTTTCTTGAACTTAATTAAAGTCTGACTGATAAGTATTTGATACCAGAAACGAAGTGTTATTGTAACAATGACCTGAAATATTTGGCAGTTACTTAGCAGGTGTGCAACAAAGAAGCTGATATGAAAGCGGAAAAGATGGTGGCACATGTTATGCAAAATGTTTTAATAATACTGTCACCTCTTTTGTATTGAAAGGTAGACTTTGAATTTTTTCAGCTTCTAGCTCTAGGGGAAGAGTCTAGAAAGCAGAACGAGAGCAGTGCATACCTGTAACTGTATATAAGGTGTACAGTTAGGTATTTGCTGAACTGCAAGGTGTTAGGGAAAGAATTATATAGGTTGCAAGCAGACACAAAAAGAGAGCTCCCCAAGGTTCAGGACCTTGAATTTTAGAAAAACGCACTGCCTCTGGAGATGTTTTAAAAGGCCTCAAGGGGTGCCTGGGTGGCTCCGTCAGTTAAGCATCCGACTCGTGACCTTGGTCATGATCTCACAGTTAGTGGGTTTGAGCCCCACATTGGCTCTGTGCTGATAGCTCGGAGCCTGCTTGGGACTCTCTCTTTCCCTCTCTCTCTGTCCCTCCTCTGCACCTCTCTTTCTCTCAAAACAAATAAATAAACCTAAACAAATTAAAAATAAAAGGCTTTGAGTAACAAAGGTCTAGCCAAACTTCGCTGAGTCAAGTGACTTGGGAAAAAGTTCAGGTTAAGGATGTGGCATTTCCTCTCACTGTTTCATACAACCTCAAGGTAGTCACTTACATTGGGAACCATGTGCAGTAAGGCTTTTGGTTATAGTTCCTGGCATATGGAATTAGCTAAAAGCAAAAGATGAAGCTTACTGTTAATGACAGAATTATTTTGATAAAGAATCCCTGAGTCTTTACTAGTAAGACCTTTGTTCAACACTTAAAACAACTGTTTGTCTTCTATCCTTTATGAACAGGAGACAGACTTCAAAGGCTATAAATAGCCCTCAGGTGGAACATGTTTCTATTCCCCATCTCCCCCATCCTTTAGGTGTTGCCAAGTAGGGGAAGGAATAAGGAAGAGCCTTCCAGAATATGAGGCCGAAGCCACTCAGAACAATGGTCCTGGATGCTCCTCATAGAAGCAGAATCAGGGCTTACCTATTTTAGGAACCTCTCCTCTCCTGTTGAGATGCAGGGCTATAAAAATTGCTAGGAAGCAATAATTGCTTTGCATCCACATTCTTCTCCTTTGGCTGAATTCTGTCCTTGCTTCAGTATTATATACTATAAGAATATGTAGAGAGCTTAAACTTTCCATTTTTAACCCAAAGATTGCCAAGTCTATAGAAGCTACCTCTAGACCATATAGAGGATAATACAAATTGTTCTAATGTCCTGGACGCTAAGCTGGACGCAACGACTAGGTGGGTTTTCTACCTTGGGGAGGCGGATGAGTGAGCTCTGTAAGTAGGGAATAAAATGAAAATGTCTGGGAGTTTTCTGTCTGGGCAGACTGTGTCAGGAACAATGTGATATGTCATCATGCGCATTTCCTCTTCCTGGGCAGGGAGAAAAACGATTGCCAAGTTTCCTTGCATGTGGTGTGGGGGCAAGGGACTGAGTTCTGGATCATGAAATAAGCTTCAAAGACCCCCTAGTTTTTCTTGCATGGCCCCAGTGGTTCGTGGTGTATGAGCTGGAAGGAGCTGAGTTTCTGCAAGAATCCAAGATTAACCCTCACAGTGCCATGCCACTGAGCGTGCCCAGTTGTGACTCCCGCGCCGTCCAATGGAAGATAAATGCTTGCTACCTGGACGTACCTAATACATCTTTCTGTCCTGCATAAAATATGCAATTTGAGCTAAAGGTTTACCACTTTGGATGCATCCAACTTCCTTGCTCTTCTGGTTACATTACAATTACAAAACATGTACACCTTTGGATGAATATTACCATTTTCATTTTCTTATTATTTTAATAAAATAGGAGAGTGACAGAATATTGAAGTAATTGTTCAAACCACCATTGAGACAGAATGCACCCTAAATTGTTGGCCGGCAGGGCAGGCTAAATGAATAACTGTTAGCCAGCAGACATAAAAACAATTCAACCCATGAAAGGCAGCTAGGGGCTATCCTTGTACAAGATGTCTAATTGTACTTTGCTCAAAAATAAGGACTACTTCTAAAATAAATCATATCTTAATTGTAGTGCAGATGGAGGCACTTTTCTTCAGAGGAGTAATTTTCTTGAAAATATTTTATAACTTGAAGGAAGGCTTGGTTTAAAAAAAAAACCCTCTAGGCATTGCTATACATAGAAATGCAAGTTCTGTAGACCCACACTGTCCAATAGAACTTTCTGGAAAGATGGAGCGGTTCTCGATCTGTGCTGTGCGGTATCAAAGCCACTAACCGCATGTGGCTACTGAACAATGGAAACGTGGCCAGGGCAACTGCAGAACTAAATTTTTTATTTTGTTTAATTCTTATTTATTTTTGTTCTTTTAGTGTAGAGAGAGAGAGTGCACACAAGCAGGGGAGAGGGGCAGAGGGAGACAGAGTGAATCCTACATAGGCTTCACTCTCAGTGTGGAACTTGATGCAGGGCTCGATCTCACAACCCTAGGATCATGACCTGAGCTGAAATCAAGAGTCAGACACTCAACTAACTGAGCCACTGAGGTGCTCCTAATTCTTACTGATTTAGATTGAAAGAGTTTCATGTGACTCATGGCTACTGAATGGGACAACACAGATGTAGAACTTACCTGCCTGTTGAGTCTGCTGCACAAAACGGGGGAAAACACGTAAAATACACGTAACATCTTATCTTTTTCTCAGTGAGTACACATTATGCGAGGTCAACTTCAACAGCCATTTTACAAATTGTGTTAAGAATTTTTAGACCAGAAACCAAAAATGGGAGAAGTTTTTTAATATAAAATAAAATGTGGTAGATTAACTCACACACACCTCATGTATAGTTTGTAGAACAACAAAAAACTTTATTTTAAAAAGTTTTCATAACTAAAGAATAATAATGCAGAATCCTAAAAATAATTTCAGTTGAGGAAGGAATATAACATGACCGAGGTAAACAGCCAAATCATCTGGTTATTGACTAATCAATCCATTTTGTGGAGCGTATTACGGCTTTTCCTTTAACAAGAGTCTGAAGAGCTGCTCTCCCGTGAGGATGGGAACATTAAGTATTGCAGAAGCTCTGACTCTTAAAGAGTCACTGGTCGTATTGATTTACACCCTCCTTCAGCATCTTTTCACCCACAAGGGGCCATTTGGAATATATTATGTTAGAACCAACCGGTTCTAGGAGAATAGTGGACAGTCAATGTTGCCACTCAACTATTTTATAGTCAACTGAGACTCAGCCTTGTAAGGGGCAAAGTAGCAACCCAGTGCTAAGTTCCCTGGAGTTTCTTCTTTACCACGTTCAACAAAGATGCAAGAATATACACGTTCTGAAAGGGTGGAGGAATATTACACAGGAAAAGTGCAGGAGCAGAGTCTAACATTTTACTCCCAATGATTTTCCTCCCTGTGAACAGGAGTCCAGCAGATGGAAAACCAAGAAAAACAATTTCCTTTCCCTACCATTCTTTTCCCTCCTGCCTGAAAATCTCTAACAGGTTTTCAGCTAATGGGGAAAGCAAATTTGCCTTCTGCTGTGAGTGGGCCTTTCTGTATTCAACTTGGCTCTCATCTCGTGTTCGTTCCACTTACTCTGATTACTCAGGGGTGTCTGCCTCTTTTCTTCCCCTCCGGAAACTCCTTGCAGAAAGATGACCTCTCCCTGAACTATGAAAGACCTACCAAAAGAACATTCTTTTGGTAAAGTAATCTTTTGGTGGGTCTTTAATATTTGATTGAGATGCATGCACATTTACTTCGGGAAAAAATAATTGGTGAATTAGTTATCACATTTAAAATTTAATTTAGGGCTTTTAAGAGAACATCTCACAAGGTGTTCAAATAAAAATCAAATATCATAAAGGAGCTCTGAACCATAAAAATAGAACATCAAGTTCACTTGTTTCTAACCTCCTCCTTTTACAGATGGTGAAAACTGAAGCTCAGAATGGTTAAGTACCCAAGGCTAAAAAAAAGGAAACACTTGTAAAAACAGTTTCAGGAACTGGGCACCAAATTCCTTATTTTCAGCCTTTATTGGATAAACTGAGGACTGTTCTTGCTGGGTCATTACTGTCACATCTCTATGTGGACCCACCACGATCAATGCTATGTCCTCTCTGAGCAGGCTGGGCTAGCTGATGTTCACAGGATCACAGTATTATCGACTGCACGGGACATTTTATGAAAGAGGATTTTTACATATAGTGGAAAGCTCTTTGGAACGTCTTATTCTCTATCAAAGTTTTGTATACGGACTGATGGATATGCACTTACCATTACCATGTACCTGTACTTATCATTACAGTTTGTTTCTACACTGAGCAGTAAGGGTACAATTAAAAACAGACAAGCAAACAAACAAACAGAAAACCCAATGCAAATTACTGACATCAAGCCTCATGTCCATTTGCTTTCTTAATCAATAGATCAAGGCCCTACCTAACCATTCATTTAGACACACCGCTTGCCCATGGGAAGCCTACTTACTGCCTCTTTGTTTTACTGCATTCAGAGCAATAGGCTATGATAACAAAGTATTTTCTGAATGTTTCTGAAAAGAGTTTGAAAAATTTCAAGAATTGGCCAACTCTGAATGGATTGTTGGATATTGCTGACCCACAAGGAGCTTTGTTTTCATGTGGTCCAACCCTCAGAATATTTAAAGCAAGGTCTGGAACTGGCGAAAGTGTCAAATTAACAAATCAAAAACAGAAAAGCAAATGAATGGTCACCTCTAGGAATCTAAGAAAACAAATGTACAGAATCCATTTAAATACTCAAATAGTAAAGCAGGAAGCTAGATGGCCAAATTGTGTTCTGAGCTGCAAAATCGTTACATACATTTTCTTACAGCATTGAAGGAATAGGCCTGGCAGACAATCTGAGGGCTTCCGTGAGTGCCAACAGCCCAGATACCCGCAGAGCAACACCTCATACTGCCAAGAGAAAATCCATTCATCCAGCAATAGCTGTATCTGTTTGCAAATTAATTTACTTGAATAAATTCCCATTCCCCAGAAAACAAATTCAGAGGACACATACCCTGCTGATAATCCAAGTAAAGTATGTCTTACAGATGGGAGATTAATTCGGCCAAATGTTTGATGGCACTTGCTTTAAAAAACAACAACAACAACAACAACAACAAAAGAGTGTTCTTACTAATAAAAAGTAGCTGTGAAAAAGAAGGGCTAGCAGCCGATGCGTGCTGTAGTCCAGGAAAGCGTGTTCTGGAATGGAATGGCATGCCACCACTCCTGATTTGGGGTATGTGTTGGCACATCACAACTCTGAATTTTTAGGGGTGTGTGTGTGCATGCGCATGTGTGTACTGGATGGACAGATATCAGTGAGTAATGAAAATAGGAATAGTGCTAGTTCAGAGTAGGTGAAGGTCATTTTTAGATAGCTTTTCTTCACAGTCTCCCCAACTAAAAAACATACATATTTTCATCTACTAAGAGGGTATTTGAGTTAATAAGCTTTCTCTCTTTTCATGAAAGTACCCATTTTTACCTTCCAATCAATCATTACTTAGAGCTAATTACTCTAATGTGGTTTAATTTCTTCTGACACCTACCAGAGATGAGTCTGTTGAGGAGCAAGAGAGTTTGGGGATGCTGAGCAGGCAGAGAGGAGGGAACTGTGGGAATGGATAGTAAAGGGCAGGCAGTATGTGCACACAGGACACCAGCGGGCCCGGAAATGAGAAAGGAGCATTGAAAATAAAGTGTGAAGAAAGCGAAGGAAGCTGCATCCTTTTGGCCAATGTGAAATGAACGCTTCTCCCGAATGCCACCTGTGCCTGACTTTAATAAATTGCTAAAACTTAACCAAGTAGATAATGCTGCCAGCTCTATGAAAAGAATAAATTCATAAAATGGAAGAGATGGGGCTAAAGAATTATGTAGCAAATGGGATATTCTTTTTTATAAAAGAGGTAGATCTAAGTTAATTGGAGCCAAAGTTAGTTTAATGGTAATTCAGATAGTTCAGGCAAATGTGATTTTTAGAATAACTTTTAATAAATGGTGTTTTATTTCAAGTGCAGACAGTAACTAGAACTGGGCTATTAGAATATCAAATGTCCATTAGGTGTAAAGTCACCTTTCTGGGATCAGGCAGGATGGGTGGGGGCCTCATGGACCGATCTCCTCGTGGCTGCTTCACACTCAGTGAGGTCAGTCTCCCAAGGTCATTTCTCACACCTCTTGTTAATAGCCACGTGACTCCGAGCACCACCCTCCATGACCCTATCTTCCATCTGTCTCTCCTTTCTGAACCCCTTCCACATTTGCCCTTGGAAAATTCCCCATATCCTCACTCTCTGTTGTGATTAATCCCTTCACCTTCTTGTTTTGATGGAAGCCTGGCTCTCCTTGGCTCTTTACCATGAAACCCTCCCAATGGGTAGCTGTTTCCTCCCTCAGAGAGATCTGAGGTTGATGGAGGTGTACCTTTTGATTCCCACTGACATCCGCAGACTAGGATTCTCCCTAGAAACATCCAGATTTAACCTCATGTGTATATATTATCTTCCCTTAGTGTATCTACTATAGTCTTCAACCCCCTTTTCCCAATCCTTCACCGACCTCATGTCTTCACTTCCTCCTCTCCCTGGCTTGTGTTCTGTGCTCAATCATTGTGATCACTCTCTTGCATATACTCCCCTCTCCCTTGCCCTACCGCACCTTGTTGTGCCTTGGGCCAACTCCTTTGGCTGCCACTAACTCACCCCGTATTCTGCCCCAGCACACAAGCAGCCAGACGGTACTGGGGAGCATCATGTACCGTGTTCATAACCAGCTAGCCTTGGTGAGCCCTGAATGCATCTGGCAGTCAGTGCCATGTGACTCTTTTACTCTGCTAGATGACTGTGCCCTGTCTTCCCCTCCTCTCTCCCAGTTTTCACTCTATAACAATGTATATGCACTCTACTTTCTTTGCCAGTTCTCTGAGTAACTGGTCATGTCCCCAGCTAAGGCTACTCCAAGATATTCGTCCAGCAATTCTCATTTCTCTTGCGTGCGTCAGTAATTCTTCCCCTCTCTATGGAATAATTTCTTTTAGCCTACAACATGCTATTATTTCTCCAATCTTAAGATAAAATTTAAAATCTTTCCTAAACTCTACATTCTTCTCTTGCTACTTACTCCATTTCACTATTTTTCTTTTCTTTTCTTTTCTTTTCTTTCCTAAGTAAGCTCTAGCTGCAATGTGCAGCTTAAACTCACAACCTGGAGATCAAGAGTCATGTGTTCTATTAAATGAGCCAGCCAGGCACCCCTCACTGTTTCCTTTTATGGCAAAACTCTGTGAATGGGATTTCTACACTTGGCTGAGTCCAATTTCTCTCTTTTTCTCTTGAAACCATTCCATTCAGGCCATCATTCTCCCACGTCATTGAAACCACTCTTATCAAGAGTTGACCCTTGAAGATCCGTGTTGGGTGGGTGGTCTTCACACTGCTGAATCCAGTAGTTGAGGCTCAATCTTCACTACTTGACCTCCGAAGCATTTAACACAGTGTGTGACTTTCTTCATGAAACACTTCCTTCACTTGGCTTCCTAAAATCTCACACTCCTCTAATATTTTTCATATTCTTCAGCTCTCTTTCTCCCTCTCTCTCCCCTATCTTCTCCTTATTCTGATCTCTGATGATGGAGTCCCACTAGACTTAGTCCTTGGACATCTTTTTTATGTCTTTAGGTACCAGCTCCACTTAGCTAATAGCCATCTTAAATTTAATCTGTCAAAGCTGGGCTCCTGATATTTCATTTTTGTCCTCACCCGAACCTCCTCCTTCCACAGTCTCAGTTAATGACTACTTTATTTTTCCACTTGCTCAGGCCAAAAATCTTGGAGTTACCTTTGCCTTCTCTTTTTTTTCACACTCATTATTGAATCCATAAGCACATTATACTGGCTCTATCTTCGAAGTATATCCAGTGACCCCTCACCCTAATTCATTCAACATTATCACTCACCCAGGGATGGCAACTTTCTCCTAAACGGTTTCCTGGCCCCTCAGAGCAGGCAGACTGGTTCTGTCCCTCCTCTCGTGGGGTCTTCCCAAGGGCTCTTTTCTCCGGAAGAATAAAAGCTGAATTATGGTGTCAGGGTCCTGCACGGCCTGGCCCCGACTTAGCTCTCTGTCCTCTCTCCCCTGCTCATTCACCTCCTGCTGTGCTGTCCTTCCTGTTGGCCAAGAACCTAGCCATGACTCACAGTAAAGGCTTACATAAGTATCAGTTGAATCGATCAGAGGGGTCCTGAGAGGGATTGGTGCTTACAGTACACATACAACGAAGGCGCTCTAGCGCTTGCCTGGCCCCCAAACCTACACCGTTCCTATTCTGGGAGTCATGCCTCTTTTACGTGTGGAGCACGGCTCTGATTGGGCCACTTTAAAACAACTCCCCAAAGCAGGTTTTCAGCTTTTAGCATTCTTAGAAAACATTCTTTCTTGAGTTTACATATAAACCATCAAAGGGCAGACGTTTCAGGTATTTTTCTTTCCTATGAAAATGTGTGTTGAACATTTTGACCCTTTAAGACGTGGGTAGCTAATTTGTTTGTATTTCCCATAGGGTAGCCTTGAACTGTATCTTACCCCCTACAAATACAGCCTGCAATTATCTTGTTTGTTATCACTTTTTTCCTTAGAAAACAATATAGGTTTTCTACCATTATTGAACCTCTTATAGATTTCGGTTCAAAGAAAAATCTTTTGAACTTCTAATAGGTTTTGAATTCATGAATCCTGAAATGAATTTATGGTTTCTGGATAAGCTGTCCTAGAGATGGAGGAAGGAGAGAGCGATCCTCACCCAGATAAACGCATTAACCACAGTTTCAATGGATAAGTAAGCACTGATTCTCCTGACTGCTGCCAGCTCAGAAAAGATTCATCAGAGGGCTCCTTTCTAGCCCTTGCCTTCACCATTCTCCTTGGAATTCGAGGACGCAGGGCCTTTTTACAGTTAAACAGGTGATAGCCAAGAAGAAGGACACATATCACACAATATGAGTGCGTCTCCGGAAGACAGGATGTGTTTTCTTTTGGATCGAATTTCTCCTTTCTTCTTTTCCACTTAGTCCCCTTATGCAGTGACTTCCCCACAAAAGCAGCTTCCTTAGAGAGGCAGCTCCGGCTTTTCTGGCTGTGTTGTGACTCAGCACACAACAGGAGCCACTTTCCTCTACCAGCTGATAATTTTGTCGGGAGACCTGGTGTGAAAAGCGCTGTTCGGTGCCAAGCCCCCTGCTGCTGAAGGACCCAGCCTCCGAGATAAACGGCCTGTTATCTCTTCCTCCTGGCGCGCTCCTTACATCACGTGGCGTCTTTCTTTGGAGAAGAGACTCTGCTGTTGGAAACAATACGAAAACATGCTCAGGGGCCAATGAGGAAATTTGTGGGGAAACAATTTATTATTTTAAACGATCATTTTAAGAGGGATAATTGGCCTTTTTCTGATCTTTCTTGAGGAAACCGTATTTCCATTTCTCCCCCGGACTAATTCAAGATAAATGAATTTGCAAATGTGATGCAACTCATTCCCTTTGGAAGCTTCCTGGCTTTTAAAATCCCTGTTCTCTGAGAATTAGAGTTCAGAGTTCTAGGGGGCATAACCACCCCAAGTGGTGGGGGAGTACGAGGCTCGAAATACAGATTCCTAAGCCACACGGCAGCGTCGGAGGCACTTCCAGACCTCATTTCTGAGGCGGGTGTGTAGAGTAGGAGTACCTGCTATGGAATCATCTCTCTGCTTATGCTGCGAGCAGAAGTGAAGTGAGTGGCTTCATTTTTCACCTTGGTGTTTAGAATTAGATGATCCAGTTTACTGCTTGACTTGGAGTCTTGTAAATATCCAATCTGTTTATCCACACAGTATTTTGACTGTTCAACTGGTATTGACCTATGTAGCCTAAAGAAAAGAGTCCAAAGAAAAAGGAAGGAAGGAAGGGAGGAAGGGAGGAAGGAAGGAAACTAGAAAGGTGCACATCAAAGGGAAACACATTTCATAAATTAAAATAAAAAGCTATTATGAAGTAAGCCCTTTTCAGGGGGAAGCTATTCTCTGTTGTATAGCTGAACTGTTAATATTATCCGAGTCAGTATCTCCTCTAGCGATGTCAAGGTTAGGGGGCATCAGACTGATGAGGGGATGGGGACTTATTAGGACTCACAAAGGTGGGTCTTACCCTTAAGGTTTTGGGTGCAGTAGGTCTGGGATGGAGGCTGAAGATGTGCATTTCTGGCAAGTTCTGGCGTGTTGCTACTATTGCCAGTCCTGTGTGCTTTGAGAACCATTGATTTAATCGGTTGTGCAAACTTCCTCCCTCCTTGGATATTTATCATAAATTGCTTGAAGGATAATATAAATGCTTTGATAAACTCTTTCAGACACGCTAAAGTCCTTCCTGTCAACAATTTATATGCTGAATTTTTAAATCACAATTCATATTTAATATCTAATTAAAAAACAATAGATTTCAAAGGATATTTTAGAGATGTGAAGTGGGAGGCAGCATGGAACAAAGCGGTGTTTCCCAGACTTGAGTAATATATGAATCCATTTAAGTTTTTTTTATATAAGAACACTAGTTTATGTTGTAAGAAACAGGGTGGCAGCTTATTATGGTTATGTGCCTTATAAATGTATAATTTATAAGTAAATTAAAATTTATATTGCTAGAAAACAAAATAATAAATGAGAAGACCTAATTGGCTTTACTTAGTGATTCATGAATCGGGTCACTTCTCACCTAGCAGATAGAAAGGAGCTGTAAGAAATGGAAGACTTTTATAGGAAGAAAGGAAAAAGAGAGCGGGTTGTTTTAGGCAAGGTCATCCTCCGTGAGGGGGTGAAGGGGTCTGTCAGGCAGATCACCTCACGAGTGCTGACCAGGAACCTTCCAGAGCGACCTGTTCCGATCACACTCTAGAGAAGAGCGGAAACTGAGTTTGGGTGAGGTCCTAAGGCCTGGTTTGCTGACCCAGGGCATAGCATGGTTGACCCCACTTTGGGCCTGTTGTTTCCTTTTAATAATATGCAGCTCTTAATATATAAATGCATACATCAATTATGGAACATGTAAATAAGTATAAATGTATATAATAATACAAAATTAGATTAAATAGAATATAATTTGAATTCAAGCAGAACTCAAATGAAACTATAAAAACAAATTGAAATTAACAACTTTAACTTAATGTGACTAATGATACTATTTTGAGAAGATTAAAGCAATGTTTTGCCTTGTGACTATGGCAGGATCTTTCTTCAACATGTCATACCACAGTGACTATGTGGGAAGACCCACATTTTCCACCCTTGTAAATTTAAACTCCTGAGAAATGTTCATTCAGTTAGCATAATATGCCATGATTTTGCCTTTTCACGATTTATTATATCATTTACTTATAAAGTCTACCTGTTTTTTGTTGTTTTTTTCTTTTTCTAAGCTCTCAGCAATAAAAATAGTATTTTCTGGTGCCAATGTAGGCATTCGTTTATTCAAAAGTATTTCTTTGGTGAGTACCTGTCTTGTTTTTTGAAGTGCTGTTGTAGGTATACGAAGGAAAATAAATCCAGAAGAGGGACCTCCCCTCTGGGAGCTTACTGAGTAGTGTCAGAATGATGGCTAAAAGAGGTAAAAGACCAGGCAGAAAAGTAGATCATGTGGAGTCTCATGAAGTGAAGCAAGGTGTTTCAATTTTCTTTGAATGGCAGGGGAAAACCATTGGAGGATTTTGTTTAGGGTTATTATTTTTTTTAATCTGGCTACTAGGCAGAGAATGAGCTGTAAAGGAATATGATTTGTATTCGCAAATGGTGGCAGTGTTTCATTTTAACATGCAGGTGATCTGTGATAGGCCATACATACATTTATTGGGTATGCATAGAGAATTCACATTATCCACTGTGTTTTTATTATTCTTTCTTTTCTTTTTTTTAATGTTTAGTTATTTTGGGGAGAGAGACAGAGAGACACAGCGTGAGCGGGGGAGGGGCAGAGAGAGAGGGAGACACAGAATCTGAAGCAGCTCCAGGCTCTGAGCTGTCAGCACAGAGCCTGATGCAGGGCTCGAATTCACAGACTGTGAGATCATGACCTGAGCCAAAGTTGGTTGCTTAACCGAGTGAGCCACCCAGGCACCCCTGTGTTTTTATTATTTAAAAGATCTGGAAATATAATAGAGACCTCTGAGCCCCTCAGTATATCCTCAGGTTCTGTGTAACAGACTATTTTAGAAAAACTTGTGCAGCCTTTGAAGTCGGACTTGATCCCAACATTGGTTGGGCCACTTAAGCAAATTGCTTAACCTTGCAAGATCTCTTTCCTCCAAACTGGGACTAATAATATTTCAAACTCAGACCTGTTGTGGGGTGTGTGTGGGGAGGAGGGAGGGATGGATAGAATTTTTGCACAGAGATTTGAAATAGTCACTTTACATATATTTACATATATTTAAATAAAGGTGTCAAGAGAAAAATATAACACAGAATACAAACAGGTTAAAATCAAGAGGGCCAGGGCAGTTATAATTGTCATAGGAGAGAAAAGAAAACCAGGAGGCTGAGACTGGGTCAGGATGAAGGTGCTTCTCCTTCGGTCTTGGCTTCTTCCCACTTGTGCCTTTTAAGTATGCTCTTAAATAAGAAGGTCTCACTAAGGGGGAAAAAAGGCTTTCCAATTCTCTGAGTGGAATCATTTCACTTCTGTGTAGTTATTCTTGCTTTGTAGATAAGGAGAATTTTCCTTCAAGAGGTTAATCCATTGTTCTCATTTCCATATAAACTCCTGGTCAACCCCACCCTTGTCCAGTCAGTTGACCATTGAATCCTGCCTCTTGACGGAATTATGAGGGTAGTAGTTCCATAACTATTTGTTAAAATCTGCATGCCGTCTTCCATTTGCTTTTAAATTATGCCACAGTTCAAATGGCTGTAATGCCATTCTCTGATGTCTACCCAGGGGTGGGGGAGGAGGGGGAGGGCATCTTGGTCAATTTCCAGACATGAAGGCACCGGGAGATGGAGGAGGAGAGGAGGTGACATTGAGAGAATATTCTGTATTCTCTGAATGCTCTACATCTTTGATTAAAAAAAATTTAATAAAAAGCTTTATTGTAAATATTATTGGGGACTATATTCTGCAAAATAAGAATTCTTATTTTGTCCAAACAACACCAGGCCTGTTCAGTTGCTACACTGTCCTTGCAATTACTTCTGTGATGACAATGAATAAACTTAACTCTTCCACCAGACATGCTTAAGGATAATTTCACACCCCAGTGCAATGCAGCTGCTTCTGCCATGGCCAGTGTTTAACAGCTCAGAGAAAGAGCACATGGGAGCATCAGAAAGGAAGCATAACAGACTATTTCAATTTAAAACCATGGCATCAAGAATATTGTGTGTTATCTCCACATTCAGACTTCTTTCCCCCCACTGAACAATCCCAAAGAGACCAGAAGTCCTGGTTATGGTATGTTTAGCAAAATGTTTCTAATACCTTTCTAAATGAGTAGGGCTTTTCAAGATCATGGTACCTTTTGCCTGAAGTCTTTTTTCTTTTAATTTTTAAATTCAGGTGTGTTTGGAGCATGTTTCCATTTCATTTACACTTAGCCTACCAAGCTCTAGTATTCAAAGAGTTATTTGATGTTGGAGAAGTCCTATACATTTTTTATAAGCTGTGTTAAGTGTTTCTCTTTGAACCATAAAGTTGCATTTTTGCCATCTCTAAGTGGAAATCAGTCTGTAAAAGTAACATAACCAGAGTTCCTAAATGCAAAACTACTAAGAGGAGGAAAAAGTGTATCTCAACATCTTTTATCATCCGATAAGAGGATACTCCTCTCCAAGGAGCCAGAAGATGCTCCATTCTTTAATAACCTCCAGAAACAAATGGAATTTATGAAAGACTATCATATCCTTGAAGCAAACAACCAGTCACCTGATGATTTTATCCAAACCTCAATGCAAAGTTTGAAAAAAGGGAGCAGGGCTGGTAAATGGTTACTAGGTATCATGCATACATTTCTCTGCCCAGAGCAGGTTTGTTGATGGAATCTATCCCTTCTGAGGTAGCATAATCTTTTTTGGCATAAAAGGATTGAAATTCAGGGGCTACTTCAGTTTTCTAGTCCCCTCTTCTCTCTCATTCTGTTCAAGGAATTGCCCACTGTTTCTTACTGATGCATTTAGAAAGCTTAAAGCCTGGGGAACCAAGCCTGGGCTTATTCGTAGTATTTTCAGGAAACAAGATTCTACCGTTAGTTTATAGACCCAAAGCTGTGGATGAAAGGGCTTAAAATTTGTAACTAATGAACATACAGATTTTACAGTGGAGAGAGTGAGCCTGCCTGCTCTGATCTAGGACAGGCCTTGACAAGTGCCCCCAGAGTTGCCCCTGCTGTGGGAATAGGGGCAAGACAGGAGAGCTGGTGGGCAGAGGGAGGCCTGTCTACAATCTGAAGGCCCTTTCAGGAGTGATCGAATCTGATTTCCACGTCACCACTGTAGCTCGTTTTTTAGAGACATTCTTTAGAAAGTCAGATGCAAGTGACTCCCTTAGCCAGCACCAGCATTCCTGAGGGCTTAGTTTGACAACCACTGTGACCCAGTGACCGATAGCAAGACTTCTCTGAGACAACAGAGAAGTGGCAGTTCTTATCCATGTGACGCTAATTAATATTTGGGGGCAGAAGCTAAGTTATGTTCAATTGCACTATGCCAGCGGTGGACGACCTGTTTTTCTGTAAGGGGCCAGAGAGCAAACACTTAGAGCATGGGCCATATGGACTCTGTTGGGACGACTCAGTTCTGCTTTTGTGGTGAGAAAGCAGATGTAGACAATACATAAACACATGGGTTGGCCTGAAGCAGGGTGATGTCGAAAAAGACCACCAAACGCTGAATCGAAGCGAGGCAGGATTTTATTTACGGCGGGGCCACCCCTGGCCTCCTGGTCCTAAGGAGCAGAGAATGGCCCTGAACAAAGGCGATGGTGAGATGATATGGACAGAAGACGTCACTATTTAGTTAACCAGTTACATTCACAGCATTCCATGGTAGCCAATTACATTGCAATACATAGACGCTGGTTTTTGGCAGGAACCTGTCAACTTAAAGTTCTTTGTTCTTTTAAAATGACCAGTCATAGTCGGGCAGTGACTAAGCGAATTTTCTGTAAGCTTGGCCTTGGTGGGATCTTAGTAACCATAGGAAAGGGGTGGGGAAGTGGTTTGCAACAAGTTATGTGTTATATTCCATGAGTAAGTTAACCTATTACATGGCCATGTTCCAATAAGATGTTATTTATAGAAACTGAAATTTGAATTTTATCGAATTTTCATGTGTTACAAAACACATTCTTATATTCCTTTCTTTTTAAAAACCATTTAGAAAAGTAAAGACCATTTTTAGCTCCTCAATGTATATAAAAATAGGTGTCAAAGCTGTATTTGGCCTGCGGGCCTTCGCTGGCCAACCTCTGCACCTCTTTATCCAGCTCACGTCGTGTATTTCATACGCTGCTTTATGACAGTTTAGACCTTCTTAGGGTTTCATAAAAGTGTTGTTTGTTGTTTTTTCCTCCATTATGTTTCCTGTACAGCCACTCTGCTGCCTTGATCTGTGTATCTTTTACCTTTTCTCCCCCAATCCCGTCTTACTTCTCTGTTGTTTTACCTGTGGGTTCAGAGCCATTTACTGAAAAGTTAGGATTCTCACGGCTGTTTTGCCAGTGAGTGTGTGACTACAGAGACCCAATCAAAATCAAAGCTAAACTTGGTTGGATTTCCTGTCCATAACTAATCCTCCCAAGGTCAGGGACTCTGTTCAGTGAGACCTGGCTTCCTGCTTTCTCAATGCTCCTGAGGTTGCTGTACTCTGCCTCATTTTCTCAGATGTTGTAATCCTGAGCTGGATTTTTCTAAAAGGATGACAGTCAACAACAACAGAAGTAGCAACATTTATAATAAGACAAATAAAATAACTAACATTTACTCTGCAGCCATTACGGGACACAGTATTACATGACAGTTAAGGATGTAGAATCTACCCACAGACCTGCTGGGGTAACCCCAGCCCTGCCACTTATTAGCTGTGTAACATTGGTTACGTGAAGTTGTTGCTGCCTCAGATTCCTCATCTGTGAAATGGTGATGAGGACAGCAGTATGTACCTCACAGAGTTAAATGGTAAGTGCTGATAAATATAGGATGGTATTCTTCATGTTATTAGGGACTAGATAGAATTTCAAGTTCATTCCTCTTGAATCTCCTCCCAATTCTTCTACTTCTTCACCTGAGAGGTAAGCATTAATGATCACAGTGTTTTAGAATCTAGACACTGTGGACGGTAATGATGAAAATAGTAGTTAAGAAGTATCGGAAACTTATCATAGAAGTCATGCATTGACCTAAAGTCTTTCTATGCATTGAATAATTTAATCTTTGTAATAATCCCAAGATAGATACTATTAAGATGTATTTAAAGATGAAGGAACTGAGACACGGACAAATCATTGTAGCTAGCCCAAGGTCACATACCTGTTAAATGGTAGAGTCATTACTGAAAGCAAAATAATTAAGAGTCAAACCTGAATAGATGTAGGTTGAAAGTTCACATGATCGTATAACTGAAGTCCAAGTGTCAGATGAATGCAGGCTTTAATAGTTACTGGAATATTAAATCTTAGCAGCATCTTTTGAAACCTGGAAGAGTAAATTTCAGAGAATGACAAAAAAGTACCGCTTTACATAGCAGACGGAAAAGCCACAGGATTTAGTAGAGGCTTCAGGAAAACAGAATAGAGATGTTTAGGATTCTTAACCTAAACACGTAAGATTACTCTGTGGGGGAGGCAATAATACATCTACCCCACTCCCAAACACTACTTGTTACTTCTCTAGGTTAAAGAATGAAGTTTGAATAAAACTTCGACTAGTAGTTTTATATTATTTTTGCCTTGCTAAGTGTCATGTTCTTTTTAAAAATTTTCTCCCCCTTGGTTCCACCCCAATCAAACGGGAAGTTGTCAGAGGGCCAGGGGGTGCTGGGATACTGGCTCCCACTTAGCAGACTCTGGTGTATTAATCCCGGTTGGAAGCTTCTGTTCCCATGTCACCCCCAGCTCTTCTTGGCCAGAGTCAGCCTCAGAAGACTGACAATTAACTCGGGTCAGAAGGGATTGTTTTGGGAGGATCTAGAAAAATTTAAACACCCCAGAGGGACAATTTCAGACATCTTGAACAATCATGGGCTTGAAATCTAAGGGCACATTAATGTGTTATGTGGCTCAAAGTGTTTCCCACTATATTTTCTTGAAGTTCAGAAAGACTGCAACTTCAAAAATTAATTAATTGGTGACAGTTTTACCAGCATGCAGTGGGGGGAAATGAACAAACAAAAACTAAACAGTTCTGGCTAAAAATTTTTGTTGAAAAATACTTTCTTTAACCTTCAGGTATAAAACACTTCATTATAGAGTTTTCAAATAATCCCAAGGGTTTACCCGTATTTCAGCCTATAAAGGCATAACTTTCTTATTTTCCTCTTGTGCCCAATTATCATCTCTTTTACCATGAAAGTCAAGTAAAAATAATGTCTTGATCTAGTAATTGGTTGTGAGTTGCTCATCTCAGTGAGTTATCCTGCTACAAACTTGTTTTCATTTTGTGATTGCTACATTAATGAATGACATCACTAGAGCTGGAAGCCTCAGAATCAACCTAGAATTATCCACAGCCCACCAGATCCACACTGACAGGTTGAAATGCATATCTAATCTCCAAAGTCACTACCTCACCAGGAACCTGATCTTACAATAATACTTAAACACAGATTCCATACCCCTTCTTTTCTTTTTAATTTTTAAAAAATGTTTATATTTGGGAGAGAGAGAGACACCCACATACATAGCATAAGTGGGGGAGGGGCAGAGAAAGACAGAGACAGAATCTGAAGCAATTCCAGGGTCTGAGCTGTCAGCACAGAGCTTGACACGGGGCTGCAACTCACAAGCCACTAGATCATGACTTGAGCCGAAGTCTGATGCTCAACCTGCTGAGCCACTCAGGCGCCCCCATACCACTTCTTTTCGAAAGCCTTCTTTAAGTCATCAAAGTAGAATGAATTGCTCCTTTATCTGTACTTTTATGGCATATGTTTAAAAAAATTGAAGATCTAAGTAGGCATTGGAAAGTAGACCGGCTCAAGTCTCAGCTCTCCCACTGACACATGAACAGAAAAGTTCCCTTTTCTAAACCTCAAAACGCATTGGCAGAAGTGTGACATCATGAGGTTTCTGTAAAGATGATATCATAGGGTAAGCGTATTAAAGGTGATCAATTAATGTAGTTTTTCCTCAACATTCACTACAACTTCTGCCCACTGGGATACAAATGATCACAAATATATGTGCGACTGTATGTATATGCATGTATCTTGTGTACGCTACCTGTGTACGTTCCTCAGGATATAGTAAGTGTTAAACATTTGTTGAGCAGAATAGAGTCCTAAGGGCTATGTCTTTCATTCAGTTACAATATTAACACTATAGTCTCAAGAAAATCATTATCTTTTCATTTATATAGATAAGTTGAATAACTACTTTTTATTATTTTTATATTATTTTTTTCTCCAAGGTTTGGATGGGAAAATCAATATGCATGAAATTATTCGAGGTGTATCTATTAAAATAATCAGTTAAAGTGAAAACAGTTAATAAAAACATTGAAGACAATAGCAGTATTGGGTTTCATTTTTTTCAAAGTCAGATGTTTGGCATCCTAGAAACTGTATACATATGTATGTGTGTAACTGTAAAATGAAGCTTTTTAAGGATAGGTATTTCATTTTGAAATATATGAGCCTCAGTATTAAAATTATAACTCAAGGTGCTAAGAGCCCAGATCCATTAATATTAGAAGCGAGTGGTAGAATCTAATGTCAGGAGCTAATGGCCCCATAATATAAGGGACATATTTTAATTAAAAGTAAAATCTGCAGACTATTTGCAATCAGTACTTTAATAGTTGCCACCCGGGAATGAAAGGAGGAATGAGTGAAGAGAGCCCATTTCAGCAAAATAAAACTTGCTCAATCTAAGCCAGTTTACTTCAATAGGGAAAAGCTAATTTTATGTGTAAAGGAACTGCAGACTGTTTGTCTTCAGTTTCTGAGGACGTGGGCCTTTTTCCTGTGATTTTATCCCCCCCACCCCTTTTTTTTCTGGTAGGTCCTCAACAGAAACATAGTCTCTTGAAGGCCAATGTCATTTTCTGCCTGCTACTTACTGTGTCTTCTTCAGACTGCATATTCCATGAGCTCCAATATCCACCAAAAAAAAAAAAAAATCATTGCTTCTCCTTTGTGTCTTTTGGTTACTTCATCCTTACTGCACGAACAGACTTCTGCTAATGCCTGGATTTTGTTAAGTCAGTCTCTTTCCAGCTCTACCTCTTTCCCCCATCACCTCTTTAATTGTCCAAGAATATCACACAGAGGATTGCATTACCGTATGATTTCATAGGTCTAGGCAAAGAGAAACCAGTTTGCATCTCTTGTAGAGAAGAGCACCTTGTAATAGTTCATCATATATAATGCATTTTGGCAGATTTTTATTTTGCTCACATTTTACACTTGCAGAAGAGTTGCAAGAATAGTAAGAGAAATTGCCATTGACCTTTACCCTAGATTCAGGAGCCAATTCTTTACTTCTCATTCTGTTCTGTATCTGTGTGTAGATATATAGGCAATTATGGTTCTAAATTTGTCTCTATCTAGCTTTCATTTATCTATGGTGAATTGCCATTATTTGTCTCGGTTATATTCGATGAAGCCACCAGGAACACGGAGTTAGGGAATCCTGAACCATTGCTTCTAGGGAAAGGTTCCTGTGACTCTAGGGTCACACACTTTTTCATCAAGTGATTCATACATAACTTTGTTTTATGTGTGTTTGTTGTTTAAGGACACCTTGTTTAATAAAAAATAAGATTTTATTTAAAACATTTGATTTTTTTGACAATATAACGAATATAATTGACTATGTTGATTCATTAATATTGAACTTCCGACCAATAGCAGCATCGTGCCTGAGGACACTTATTTAATGCCTGGATTTTTTCTGTTAGGCGCATAACTGCTTTCTTGAGCTTAGTGTCAAAATCACTAAAAAAGAAAAGCACAAAAATGCAAAAGATGTGCCACTAAATAGACTGTGAAAAGGGCACTTGTTTACAAGATGAGAGCCTAAGAGAAGGCTGAGTGTGTCTGTTTTCTGCCACAGCTGGGAACATGTAAGTCAAGAGGCTTAGATTTTTTGCTGCTTTGCCTCTATCTACAAATAATCACTAAAGCATGGAGTATTGATTTTAGGATTACAAATAAATTTAATAAGTAAGCAAATTCACAAATACAGATTCCTGGCTGCATATGTATTTGACCCATACATTTACCTATACATAAAGTGTTCCAACCACATGAAAGCAAATTGGAGATGTAGCTACTTACCCGTAATTATGTGTGTTCTTTTCCTAGGAGCAAAGACATTGCCTTACATAACTACTGTACAATGATAAGAGTCAGGAAACACAATAGTGATATAATATAATCTACATTCCATATTAAATCTCATCAACTGACAGAGTCCCTTATGATCCTTTCCTGTTTCTCCCTGGTCTAGCGTTCAGTACATGATCATACATTTCCTTTAATTCTTGTATCTAGTCTTTATCTAGAGCACTTCCTATTCTTCTTGTCTCTTTGGACCTTGATTTTTCTAAGCACCACTGACCAGTTATTGTGGAGAATGTTTCTCTGCTTGGGGCTTGTCTGGGGCTTCTTCACAATGAGATTGGGTGGTGTATTTTTAGTAGGACTATCAAAGGAGTGTGTGTCTCTTTCTCAATGTATCTGATTGGACGTGTATGCTGTCAAGTTTTCTACCATTTTTCCCCTTTTGAAATTAACAAGCAGTTTCAGGGGGAGATACTTTGAGACTTATACAAATGCTGTTTTTCATCAAATATTTGCCCACTAATTTAAGCATCTTTCTATGGTTATGAGTTCTACTGTAAGGAAGAACTTCCCCCTTCTTCCCTATCTATTTTTGTACTCTTATCTATTTATATCAGATAAACTAATGGATTTTTATTTGATTCAATGGAATATAAGCCATTTCCATCAGTATTTTTTTTAACGTCCAAGTTGTTCAAAGTTTGGCCAGTGGGATAGCTTTCAAACTGAGTCATATTCTTTTCCTGTGTCTGAAGCATTACTTCAGCTCTTTCTTTCTTTATGATGCAACAAGACATTCTAGGCTTTGCTGCAAAAATCCCTGCTCTATTTTAGTGGATAATGGTCTTTAGGAATAAAATTTGGGTACTAGGCATGTTTGGTGCTACTGATGGGTCATTGTTTCTAGGTCCCTTTATCAGATAGTCTAGGAAATACACACACACACACACACACACACACACACACACACATTCACACATATATAGACATATACATAAACACCCCTATCTACATAACACATATATGTATATATATATACATGCATATACATATATATACATACTCACACACATGTATAGATCTACATCAATATTGATATATAGATCCAGCATGCAGAGTGCATTCTAGTTTTTTCTCTTTCCGTATTTGGTAACTCTCTTCTCCAATGAGGAGAAACCTAGCTTTCATTATTGTTGATATAGTTACGCTTTTGCTCAAGCTAGAGTATATGGCATACAGTTTTAAAATTGTTAATTCATACCACTGTGAACAAAAAGCAAACTTACAAACCAGAATTCATTATCTGCTTATAGTGTTTTAGGTTAAATTTGCCTACAATGAAATGTACACATCTCAAATGAACAATTCAGAACGTTTCAATGAGTGTACAAATACCACTTGTTCTTTCTGAAGGTAAGTCTGCTGTCATTCATGTATTGTTCTCCTGTGTGTAATTTTTTTTTCTCGCTGTCTCCTCTTTGACTGTGATAAGCCTGAGTATGGTTCACTTTGTCTTTATCTTTCTTGTGCTTTACTGATTTTCTCAAACTGTAAAGTTTGTGTTTCAACAGTTTTGAGAGATTTTATACAACTGCTTCCTCAAATACATATATATTTTTCTGTTCCAGATCCTTTTCTCTTCTTTTGTGATTTCAACTACTCATATGTTAGACTGTTTGGCATTGTCCCTCCTGTCCCTACAGCTCTATTCTTTTTCTTTCTTCTTCAGATTAGTTTCTACTGATCTGTCTTCATGTTCACTAATTCCATCTCCAATCTTCTAACCTCATCCACCGATTTTTAAAACTTCAGATGTTGTACTATTGAGTTTCAGTCTTTTGGTAGTTTTTATCTCTCTGCTGAACTTCTCCATCTTTTTGTTCTGAACATATTATAACAAAACAACTGCTTTATATTATGACATCTGTATGTCTCAGTTGATTTCTGAAGACTGATATCATACTTCTTTGTGAATCGTATTCTTATGTTTTCCTTGTTTAGGAATTTTTATTTATAAATGGAACATTGTGAATAAAACACTCTAGAGACTAACTTCTGCTGTCCTCCTCTGGGGAGTGTTTATAGCTGTTTTATCGGGAATTAATCTGGCCAGATTCAAACTCTCAGCTTTATTAAGCTCCCTTACAGTTGGCAGCAGCTAAAATCTCTGACAGTTCATCACTTTGTTTTACACATTTAGGAGTCACCTTTTTATAGATCAGGGGCCAGCCAAGGGTTTGGCCAGATTTTCAATGCAGAATTTTGAACTTTCCCATACTCTCTCTTACCCAGGATTTCCTTTAACCTAGAATATGTAGTATGGTGGTCCCAAAATCTAGCCAGTAAGAATCAAGCTTTTTGCTACAGGCGCAGACATCTGATGCTGTGTATAAGGAGCACCTCCCTCACGTGAAGTGTTGTAGGAGTGCAACCCTATCAAATGCATTTTCCTACTTCAGAGGTTGACTCTTCCGGTTTCCTTCTGCTTTTCATCACTTGTTTTCTCAATTACGTCCAGTGTTTGTAATTTAACCTGCAGTTTCCATCCATTACAAGTTATTGTGCCATGAGAAGCAGAATTCCATTAACTTTTAATGAAGGAATAGTTGTTGTTGTTGTTTTCTAATTCTAAAAACTAACCTTCCTTGTAGAAGAAATTGGACAATACATAAAAAATTGAAAAAGTAATTTGTAATACATTTACTCAGAACTAACCATTCTTAACGTGTTGAAATACATTTTTATGGTTTTCTCTTTTCTGTTTTCTTATACCCAGATACTAACACAGTCAAAATAAGTATAAATCTACTACTTTGCATCCTGAGTTTTTCATTAAGCATGTCCTGGACATTTCCATATGATTACATACATTTTGTAATGGTACTTTAATTATTAAATAATGTGTTCTAATGTGGATATATATCATTTATTTAAATATTAGTGTTGATCACTTAGATTGATGCCAATTTTCATTCTGTTAAATAGGGCCTGTGAAACACATGCATTAATGTTTCATAGTATCCTGGATTATTTTATTAAGATTGATTTTCAGAAGTAAGGGTAGTACATCAAAAGTATAAATATTTAAGGATTCTTGCTTGTGCTTGATGTTTTCAAGAAAGCCTTTTAAACTAATTTATGCTTAAGTTGGTTATGGATGACAGTTCTGCCTCACCACAACTTCTATACACGCATGCATTGTTGTAAAATATCTCCAGTTTGACATGAGAAAAGTGATAACTCATTTAACTTACATTAGTAGTGAGATTAAACATAAAATGCGTTTATTAGCCACTTGTAATTATTTTCTGAACCTATCTATTTATCCATTTTACCTTCTTTCTTCTACTTGAATGCTGGCATTTTCTTACAGATTTGTAACAAATCAGGAAAAGTAGAAATACTAATTATACTTTCCACCTCGCTCCCATGTCTGTTCTTCAAAGGCAGACTCTTCTGGTGCTTAGTTCTTTGGTTCAAGAAAACATGCTTGTTCTAGACCCTCCTTCATTTAGAAGCACTAGACAACACATAATAACCTCCAATATGGAAGGTAAAGATGTAAATCATTTGTAGTATTGCCTTGTTTTCCCTTCTCTTCTCAAGGTTTCAGATGTATGCTATTTTTAGTTTTCTATTAGCTATTTTTTTTAAATGTTATTAGAGTGAGCAGGGGGAGAGGCAGAGGAAGAGATAGAGAATTTTAAGCAGACTCCATGCTCAGCCTGATGCAGGGCTTGATCCCATGACCCTAGATCATGACCTGAGCCCAAATCAAGAGTTGGATGCTCAACCAACTGAGCCACCCAGACACCCCTCCACTAGTTATTTTTGTAGCTTAGCATGACTTAAACCCGTATTCTTTGTTGCATCAACTTTTGAAAATACAATCTTATTTTGTATCATGAAGATAATTATCTCCTCTTCTTTTCTCCACCATTTGTGTTTTATATCAACATGAAATTAACTTTATTTTTCGTACACTCAAATGTTTAAAATTGTACCACATTTAATTTGCTTCATATTTTTACTTATATCTATATTTAAATTTTTCACTTGTATCTTGGAGAGCTTCCTGATTCTTCATTACCACTGCATAGTATTTTATTGCATGGTTATTTCATAATACGTGGCCCTATGTATAAACATTTACCTTGTTTCCAGTCTTTTGCTATTAAAAAGTTAAATTATATGAAATTACTAATTTTGGAGAAAGGTAATAAATATTGACATTTTCGCAAATATCAGTCTAATACAAAAGTTCTGTCTTTAGAACATATTTCTAGAAGTGTAATTTTGAGAAATTTTGCCAAATTTTTTCTTTGTAGCATTTGTATGAGGATTTCTACTTTCTCCTAGAATTGCTAAAAGTTTTTTGCTCTGATTTTTCAGTTTTGCCAACTTGGAATGTAAAAATGGCATCTAATTTTAGTTATAATACATTTTTATTACTATGAATGAAAATGAGCCTCATTTCATATTGTGAAGGACATTTTTAGTCAGTTAATCTATTTTGCTGAACTGTATCAACATCTTTTGACTTCTCTTCATTGAGATAATATTTGACATATAACCTGATGCTAATTTAAGGTGCGCATGTTGACTTAATATATTGTGATGTGGTTGCCACTGTCGCAAAAGATAACAGCTCTGTCACTGCATGTAATTATCATTTCATTTTTGTGGTTGGAATAACTAAGATATAGTCTCTTAGCAAGTTTGAATACTATAGTGCAATACTGTTGTCTATATTCACTCTATTTTGCATTGGATTTCGAGAGCTTAGTCACGACTAGTTGCAGGTTTGTACCCTTAGACAATATCGTTCTTATTTCCCTGCTCTCCAGCCTCTAGTAACCACAAGTTTACTCTCTGCTTTTACCAGTTTGGCTTTTTTAGACTCCACTTGGAGCTGGTACCATACATATTTGTCTTTCTCTGTCTGAATTGTCTCATTTAATATAATGTCCTCAAGGTCCATCTGAGTTTTTGCACGTGGCGGGATTTCCTTTTTTCTCATGGCTGGATGCTATTGCGTCGTCCGTCTCTACCACATCTTCTTTATCTGTTCATCTATCGATGGACACTTAGCTGGTTCCATATCTTCGCTGTTGTGAATAATGCTGCCATAAACGTGACAGTGCAGACATCTCTTCAATATCTGTTTTCATTTTCTTTGGTATCTACCCGGATGTGGAATTGCTGGAATGTGTGGTAGATCTATTTTTAATTTTTGAGGAACCTACATCCTGCTTTCTAGGCATTTTCCCTCCAGTGTTATCTTGTATCCAGTAGGCTGACCAGACATCAGAAGCCAGATGACCTCATTTTCTTCTGAAGGCCATTAGTTTATGCTATAAAGAAGCTTTTAGGATATTCTTTTTATTCTTAATGTTTTCCAGTTTCATGTACCAAATGGGAGATTTTGTGTTTGTTTGGTGACTCTTTTTCTATTTGTCTTCAATCTGATGATATGTCCTCCTTTGACTCTAACAGATTATTTTCTGTTACTATTTTGATGTATATCCCTCTCGACTTTCTTACTCTTACTTTTCAGAATTCCTACTTGTTGGGCAGTGGACAACCTATATGCTTTTATTCCTCATCTTTCACATGTTTTCTGACTTGTTATCCTTTTGTGCTCTGTATTTTGGGAGACATCCTCAACCTTATTTTCCAGTCATTCTTTGGTTTTACAATAATGTTTAATCTCTGAGGATCTTTTTCATCTTCTCAGTTTGTTCCTTGCTCATAGGTTTCTATTTTTGTTTTATAAATATAATGCTTTCTCTGACCACACTGAATGCATTCAGTGTTCTCAAAGGCCTTTCCTATTTTCTTAACCTTTCAAAATACTATTTAAAGTTTTTGTTTATTTTGTTCTTTCTCTTGTATGCTGCTAGGTTTCATCATGTACCTGGCATTTCCTTCCTATTTCTCCATTCACACTTGAGAAAGATACAGATTTTCTATGCTACTGGGAGCATAAGCTGCTTCTCTAGATAAGGAGCTCTGTGTGTGAGGCCACATTGGTAAGTAAAGCTACATGATCTAAGAGGTAGGCTGCACATCCCATTCCCCAACTTAAAGTCAACACCAAATGCATTTTATTCAGCAGGAAAGAGAACAGGGGAAAATGGGGCTTGCCATGAGAGTCTGATTTTTGTCCAACAATGATTTTACTCCCTTTAGAGAACAGCCTTTGGAGTTTTTCCTGGGGAGATAATGCTGGCCATTATGCTCTGCATTTGACTTTATGGGATGCGGAGTAAGATGGGGGCCCTGACAGCTCAGTTGTCTCATATGTAACTGATTAATTACTTCACTGTGAATGTATCTGTATCACAGTATGTACTTGCCCACGTCATTCCTCAGATAAATACTCAATTATCCTGTGTCCTAGGGGTGCCTGGAATCTGGCTATGTATGTTGGTATAATTGCCTGAACCCTCTGAGCTCCACGGCTAGTTTATAAATAGATTCTATTGATTTTATATTAATTCTCCCTCAGCCTTCTAAGTAGCTAGATGTCTTACTTTACCTCACTTTCTCAGTTTTTCTCCTTCCTGTTAGGGGAAAGGAACTCCCTCCACCCCCACCCCCAATAAGCATAATTTCCTTCTCCTTTTTATTTTTTGTCTTGGATTTTGGTTATTCCTTTATAGTTCTGGCAGACTGCCTCTACATAGAAATTACCCTAATAGCCCAATTTCAGAAATCCTTCCAATTTATATTTGGCTCCATCGAAGACTTAAGTGAGTGGCAAGGAAACTATGATGAAATCTAATACAGAGGGATTCGGGGGGATGACCTGAGACTAGGCTACAGATCATTCCTCAACAACTCACCCTTGGATCATCAAAGCACTTAGAGATTCAAAAAATCTAGAACTACAAAATAAAGCATGTCTACTAAATGATAGCAAGAAAGAAAAACTGCCGACCTCATTTTTTCTAAAAGTCCTGCTCTTTCTTATTTTCCATATGCATAATGTGGTCATTTTTAAAGCCTAGTACCTTCTGAATGAGCCCTTTGGTCATTCTTTTTCTCCAATTCTCCTCCTCTGGTTCCTTTGTCACAGTTCCTCTGTTACTGCACATTTCAGTGCTGGTTCCCTTCGTTGGTCTTCTTGATATCAGTCCTGTAATTTCCTCCATCTTCCCTACTCTACCAAAGCACCCCACTGGAACTCTTAAGAGCTGTTCCATTGTATCCCCTCTAGGGCATCTTCCTATCCTACACATGGATACTGTCTGCTCACTCAGAGGTCAGAAACCATGTGACCGAGCAAGAGTGTCAAGATTGAAATCCAAGACAAAAAGACGGTTAACTCTCAACAGTTAGTTCTAGCCATTAGCTGATGGAGACAGAAAGCACATCGATGTTAGGACTCTGAATAAGATCATGTACGTGGCCCGTTTGGAAGGATGTAATTTGCCATACAAAATGTTGAGCACAGAAGTGGACACAGAACAGAAAGCTCTGGACAAGTTATGATGGTTTTAATTAACCATTTAAAATGGACAGCAAAGTAGCAACAGTGGAGCAACAGTGGAGCATCACTTGTAAGCAGCACTGAGAATTTCAGGCTGTGCTGCCTGTGGCTGCTTCTGGTGAGAACTATTTGTTAATACAGCTTGCACTGGTGTCAGACATCCGGAGGGCTCCTCACAGCTGTCAATTTCTCTAATGAAGGAAGAGAAGAACGCCTGCACTAGATTTCTGTATTGACTTTTCAAGAGCTGTCACAAACCTCCAGGTGCCAACCTATAAATACTTTTGAAAACAGGGTTGAGAGTCTCTTTCATATTGGTGCTCTTAATCTATTCACACCAATATCAACCAAGTAAATAGAGCAGAACTTCAGTAACAAAGCATTGCTTTTGACTGTAACAGTCTAAAATTTAACTTGATTATGTATCTTTATATAATTTTGTGTGGAAAGTTGGAGTGAGTTTCCATGACTGATAAAAATCTTATCTCTCTGAAATGTTTGATTTATACAGATTCTTTCCATAACAATTATGCAATTTTAAGAAATTAAACTACCCTTCTTTGCCAGGATGCTAGCAATCTTTCTTAGTCCATCTTAAAATTTATCTCTAAAATACCCATCCTCATAATATGCCGATCATTAGAGTAATGCATATTTGATGACAATGGGTAATAAATAACATTTCAAAGTCTAATTCTAGGCATTGATTGATGTACGTATTGTTTTGTCTGCTGTGTTTAATGGCCATGTCTTACTTTCTCTAGGTTTCTTTTTAGCATCACCTGCTGAGGAGTAAATGGGAACTGACCTGTTTTGAAATTCTCTTCCAGAAATAAAACTCTCATCCTATTACTTTTGTGGCCAGGGAGAAGATTTGGCACACATATTGTCATTCATTTGCAAATGCAAAGTCACCCACTTGAAAGCCTATTCACTGCAAGGAAGATACAGTCTATCAAACAAGATCAAGGGTACTTTTTATAGACTCGCAAACATCTCTCTTTATGTACATACATAAAAGAAGCTGATAAGAATAGAATTTCTCTCACTGGGAAAAGTCCCCTAAGTAAAAATACCCAGTTCTATGAAATTTATTGATCATAAAGGGGAAGTACTCTTGCAAAAGTGCTGCTAAGCGACCTGGGCTCTATTGATACATAACACGGATATGGCTCAGTACTATTGAGAGACTGCCTTATGTGCTCTTTGGGAAAAAACCAGTGCAGACAAATTCTTAATGAGCACTTTACCCATTCTTGTATCACTTGCAGATAGCCACTTGGCTATTTGCCCAGGGATATTAAACCCCAGGGGAAAGGACAAGGCCTTGCTTGGGGTCTCATCTGCCTGTGCTGCTGTGGTCTACACGAACCCCTGGCACCAAACCCCACAGGGCTCTGTTCTCCCTGGGCACAAGCCACAGGTCAGTGCAGCCACCGTTAAGATTACATGTGAGCAAGTGGATAACATATCAGTCCCACCAAACTCCTTGACTCCATTTTCTTTTTTTTTTTCTTTCTAGCATGAACTATTCACTTTTTTCCTTATAGGAAAAGTATCTGTGAGTTCAAGTGTGCCATTGCTGGTTCATTTGTTTCTTCTTTTTCTGCTGACTTTCCTTTTTTTTTTTTTTTAATGTGGTATATGTCAGTTTATAAGGGAGAACTGGCATCTAAGTTTAAGAAAGAAGAATAAAAATAAAAAGAGGGAGAGAAAGATCAAAGCTCGTGCAGATAAAGAATTATAAATAACTTAAATCTGAGAAATGGTCGGTCATACACAGGATTTAGATAGGTTATCTCAGTATCTGCTTCAAATTCCAAACTGGCTAAAATCTGTCAAGAATTTCCTGTTTTATTTGATTGCCAACAATGAGGTAGGTGGGTAAGCTCTTTTATTTTATTTAGTTTTTCTTTTTGAAAAGATGTTCACTTACTTTCTTCATTCTTACTTAACTCCTGTATTAGATCAAGAACATACTTTGGTGAATATGATATTGGATATTGTTATTCTGGGATCCTTTCATGAAATCGTTTCAAAAAATGAGTTAATAATGATTTCTTCTGGTCTTTCGTTCATTGTTCACGATTCTCCTATTTTGCCACTTTTGCTTCGTTGGTCTGCAAGCCGCTAGGGATGGCATAGATTCCAAGGATGCTTTTCAGCCCACCTCTGTAACGGTGCAAAACCATTCAATTCACTGCTTGTTCGTATTCATTTATTTGCCAAACTTTTCTCAACCACAGTCAATTTTCATTATTTAATTAGTCCGTCAACCAGACTAAAAATTATTAACACATTCCCAATATTAGATACCATAGTGAATTTCAGAGCAGTCCAACATTGTTGTGGTTTTGATGGGCACATTACCATCTTTGATTCTAAGCTGGCCACAGGGTTGATTCTTTCCAAATCCTGCGTGTCATGCTAGAAATTCACAACTATCAGACCTATTCATATTCCTAAAGTGTGTACTATGAGGAATAAAAAAGTTAGTGAAAAACTAAGCATCTGGGCTCAATGGGTATTTGCACTGGAGGATTATGACATTTTCAAAATGTGCCCATTGGCATATAATTTATATTTATTGGTCACCAATGTGTACGTATTACAAATGAGCATTGAGATGTGCACTGGGCATTTGTTAAGAGGAATAATTTTGTTTAACCTTAAGTGACATGAAGTTTAATAAGCTGTTAATTATTTATCCTGGAAATTCTTCTAGGATGGATATTTTGGGAAATATCTATTTGGAAAAAATGCAGAGATTTTGGAAAACTTGGATGTCCTTTCCTTAAAGTTAGAAAGGAAAAAATGTAAGCACTTTGAAGCCTGAATCAATGAAATTTAAGGTTTCAAGTTAGTTATCTCCGGGGTCTTGGAGACACCATTTTGGCTGAAATGAATTCGGTGACACAACCTAAGTCAATGTCCTAATAATAATCCTTTCAATCATACAAGATGCCATTATAGTATACTACTAGTGTTCCGTGATTAAATTAGAACTATTACCTAGAAAATGATAATTACACCTGGTTACACGTGTACTGTATATATACACATGTATACATACAGATATACTTGCACATAGATAATGTATATTCATAGACATGAATATATACACACACATACATATAATTTTATTTGACAACTCTCATGGGATGATCCATTGAAGTTGCCCCGTGGAATTATATAATAAAGTTGAAACACAAAGAAATAGTTTGTCACGCTGTCAATCTCAAACACTAATTCGAGCAGGTGCTTTCTTTCCATCTTAAGAAAGTGTTTTTGTTGTTAAACTTTAAGCATCATTATTATTTCCACTGAGATCTTGAGGGAAGTATTGCATTTCATTACCTTTTGTATCTTATATCTTCTATCTTGGCATCCGACCTACACTGAGCGAACTATGAAATTTGAATATGAAATATGAACATTTAGGTACATTCACTTGGGTGAAAACTGCCGTCTTTCTGGTCAGAGAGCACATCTCTCAGGCCTGGAATACCACATGCATTTTTAAATGATCTGGGATAAGCAGCGGAGAGGAAGAACAGAACACCATCTAACTTGTAATTGTCGTCTGGGATAGTAACTGTCTTAAGTGGTAAAAAAATTACTGTCAGTGCTTCCTGGAGCCATTAAGAGCTTGCTGCACCCTGGAGTGCTGTGAGCCATAAAAGCAGAGAGGAGATAAACACACCCTGGGGTGTCATAAGCCGTGAAGCACAGATGTGTTCACCCATATTATGATAACCGTTGCTTAGAGAAATCCTGTTTTTAGTAAAAGAGGAAAAAGAAGGAAAATGCATTTTCCTATTCAATAAAGATGTCGCAATTTACTCTCTCATCTCCTAAGCACGTAGGGCAACCGGACTGGGAATTTTTACATACATAGATCTTTCCCTTTAGAAGCTCCTTTCAGTTTTGCAAAATCCTCTTTAAAAGTGATGTTTTAAGACCCGACTGTACATTACATACGATGACTGAAGCAAACCAAACCTTCATCCTTAGTATCAGGGCTTTAAAAAAGTGCTCTGGTTTGTAAATATTGCCAGATTTCAGCTACTTTCCTCGTGTACAGGAAAAAGAAATAACAGAGTTCCATAGCTTTTATACCCGTATAAAACTTGAGTCAGAAACGTTGGGTTTATGTCTTGGCTCTGCTATTGGCCACAAGCGAACTTGTGCAGTTCTATGAAATATAACTATAACTATTAAAATGAAGGCTTAGGCGACCCGTAAGTCTGACATTCTAGATAGATGCTTACCTGTCTCTCTTTTACGTCAAATTCCTAGTAGACAAAGTACAGCCAGGCTTGATTAAATTGGGGGTGTACCTTCTCAAGCCACTGCTAAAGTCTACATTTTAATGGAAGTTTTAGCATCAATTGAACACATCATTTGGAACTTCAGCATCGACATTGTCTCGAGAAGATTCACACTTGTTGGTGTCACATCTGTTGGTGTTTCATCCACTGGACGGAATTGAAAAGATATTAGACATAGTTCCTCAAGGCAAAGCTGATGTATATGATCACGTTGTTGAAGAACATTTTCAGTTTCCTTTGGATATCTCAAATGAAAACAAAGGGTATTCATCGAGTGCCCAAAAACTGCTTCTAAAATTTGTTGGCATTTTAAGTGTGTTGCTACTTTAATCAGAGACAAAGTAAGCAAATTTCAAGAAGTAGTCATGGTGAAATATCAAATTTTATGGTTTGTCACAGGCTAATAAGCAAATAATATTAAGGCTGTGCAGATTCTTTTTCAATAACTTGAGCGATTATCAAAGATTACACAGGACATGTTTAGCAAAAGAACAAAAACTAATAAATATGAACATCAATCTGTGAGCTGTGCCTCATTAAGTCTTTACACACCAGTGAAACTGGAGTAAAGCAAGAAATATTCATTGTATAATTACCAGGAACTTGTGTAGAGAAGTTTTTAAAATAGTGTTTTTCATTAATAATTTAAAAGAATAAATGAAACTGCTATTTCAGGAAGGTGAATTGAGTGCAAATACTGTTGTGTAGTAAAGAATGAGCCCCACCCAATGCCTTTCCCTCAACTCCTGGAAGGTGATCTCTAGGTCCCTGAAATAAATGTCCTGCGTGATAGGCGGTGTTTTGTTTTTCGGCTGGAGGCTTTGGTCTCTGAACAGACTAAGTGCAATTTATGGTGGGGGCTTTGAGCCATGTCCGATCAGTTCTGATCTCCAGAGGAAGTGGAGATTAAAGGTCAGCCGGAAGGACGCAAGACCTCCCAGAAGGGTGGAGACTAATGGTCAGCCTTGCAGGCGGTCTGTGACCAGTACGGTATGTGGACACCAAAGGCTGGATGAGCTTTTCTGGTTGGTGGTACCTCATGTGTGTATTGTCACATCAGGGTGGGGAGGAGAGAATGTTGTCCTTGACTCTACGGCAAAAGGACAGCTGGAATTCCTCATCTGGATCCCTCTAGGTCTCTACCTTATGTGTCTCTTTCCTTGGCTGATTTTTTAAAATTTTTCTTTTAATGTTTTATTTTATTTTTGAGAGAGTGGGACAGAATGAGAGAGAGAGAGAGAGAGAGACAGACAGACAGACAGACAAGGTGTGAGTAGGGGAGGGGCAGAGAGTGAGGGAGACACAGACTCTGCAGTCAAATGCTCTACCCCTGAGCTATATGCCCAGGAGAAACAGACTCTGAAGCAGGCTCCAGGCACTGAGCTGTCAGCACAGAGCCTAATGTGGGGCTCGAACCCACAAACCATTAGATCATGACCTGAGCTGAAGTAAGATGCTCAACTGACTAAGTCACCCAAATACCCATCCTTGGCTGATTTTAATTAATATTTTTTCCCTGTAAAACTGTAACTATGACTGTTACAGAGTTCAGTCACTTTTGTGAGTTCTGGTGGATTACTAAATTTGAGGGTGGTTTCCAGAAACCCCCAAACTTTCAATTGGTGTCAGAAGTGAAGGCAGACTTGTGGGGACTATTTGCTCAGACTTTGTGATTTGGTTGACTCTGGTAACTACCTAAAATCAAATGAATAAAACTAAAACAACTACAAAAATAAGATAAATCAAATACACACACACACACACACACACATACACACATTCTCACACACACACTCACACACTTACATGTGACTACACACAAGATAAAACAAATGTGTGCATATATATATATTTATATATATGTTAACATATAGCTATTTTGTATAATTATTGCTTTTACTTGCCCCAAATCCCTTGCCCATTTTTTTCTAATAACAAATTTCTCCTTCCTAATGGTTACCTATTCTGTCCCCACCCACCTGTTACTCCTGGAATAGTCACGTGACCCAGCCTTGGTTAATCAGAGTCCTCCCTGAATTCCTATCTTTCAGAATAAAGTGATTAGTTTACATGACCAAAGTCCTCTCTGAGATTGGTCTGTGAGAGCTATTAAGGCAAAATCTCTCTTTTATCTAGAGTTGTCACAAGAACAAGATATATACTTGGGGTTGCTAGTAGCCATTTAGGCATCTCTGCTACATGTAAAGAGATGCTACTTTTAAGAATGAAGAACCCCTAAGAAAAAGTAATGTCAAGAAATCGAAATCCAGTGCTCCAATTTGATTTGATTTCTTGGATACTACACTCATTGTGTTTCCTAAATATCTGAGCCCATATTCTCCTTCTGCATTTTGCCAGAGTAAATTGAAGGCATTTTGTTTTGTTTTTTCACAAACTCATACTGGGTACTGTCAGCATTGTCTACATAAATATGCATGTGCATGTATGTGTAATAAAGATATAGGTTTAGAGCAAAATTAAGGAGAAAGTACAGAAATTCCTGATATAAGTCCTGCCGGCCCACACATAGTCTCCCCCACTATCAACATTACTCCACCAGAATGGTACATTTGTTACCAAGGATAAACTTACATTGACACATCAAAATCACCTGAAGTCCATAAGTTCCATCGGGGTTCACTTGGCATTATACATTCTGTAGGTTTGTGCAATGTATAATCACATACAATCATCATTGCATCATAAATGAAAAGATATGTATATCAGGCAAAATTATATATTGCCCTAAAAATTCTCTATGTTCTCACTAGTCATGTCTCTCTGCCACCAACCCTGGCAAACACTGATCTTTTCATCATCTTTATATTTTTGCTTTTTCTAGAATGTGGCATAGTTGAAATTATACAATATGTATCCTTTTCAGAGTGGCTTCTTTCACTTAGCAATTTGCATTTAAGATTCCTTTATGTCTTTTCATGACTTGGTAGCTGCTTTTTTTTTTTAGTGCTGAATAATATTCCATTGTCTGGGTATACCAGTTTATTAATTCACTCACTTACTGAAAAATACCTGGTTGCTTCTTAATTTGGGCAGTTATGAGTAAAGTTGCCATAAACATCCGTATGCAGGCTTTGATGGTTTATGAGTTTTCAACTCCTTTGGGCAAATAACCAGGAACCAGATTTCTGTGTTTGGTACAAATATGTTTTGCTCTCTGAGAAACTGCCAAACTGACTTCCAGGGAGCCTATGTACCACTTTGCATTTATAGCAGCATTGTAGGAGAGTTTCTGTCATTCCACATACTCACCAGCACTTGGTGTTGTCACTTTCTGGATTTTATTCATTCTGATTGGTGTATAGTGCTATCTCATTGTTGTTTTAATTTGCATTTCTCTGATGGTATATGACATGGAAAATCTTTTCCTGCTTATTTTCCATCTGTATATCTTCTTGGGAAAGGTGTCTGTTATGGTCTTTGTCTCAATTTTTTAATTGGGCAGTTTGTTTTCTCACTATTGAGTTTTAAGAATTCTTTGTATATTTTGAATAATGTTTAGTAGTCCTTTATCACGTGTATCTTTTGCGAATATATTTTTCAGACTGTATCTTGTCTTCTCATTCTCTTGACATTGTCTTTTGCAGAGCAAGTTTTGCAGAGCAAGAAGTTTTCAGTTGTAATGAAGTCCAGCTTACCAGTTGTTTCTTTCCCAGATCTTATCTTCGGTATTGTGTCTAAAAAGTTATCACCATTCCAAAGATCATGTAGCTTTCTTATATGTTATCTTATGGAAATATTATAGTTTTGCATCTTACATTTAGGTCTATAATCCATTTTGAATTAATTTTTGTGAAGGGTATAGGTTCTGTGTTTAGATTTGTTTTTCTTTTTTTGCACAATGGATGTCCAGTTGTTGATAGCACAATTTGTTAAAGAGACTATCTTTTTTCAATTGCATTATTTTAACTCTTTTGTCAAAGATCAGTTGATTATATTTATGGGGTCTATTTCCAGGCTGTCTATTCTATTCCATTGATTTATTTATCTATTCTTTCACCAGTATCATACTGCCTTGATTTCTATGGATTTATTGTAAGTCTTGAAGTCAGGTACAAGTCTTCCAACTTTGTTTATCTCTCTCAGTATTTTCTTTGCTGTTTTGGGACTTTTGCCTCTCTGTATAAACTTTAGATCAATTTGGTAATATCCATAAAGTAACTTGCTCAGGTATGGATTGGGATTGCATTGAATCTGTAAATTAAGAAAGAATTGACATCTTGACAATATTGAGTCTTCTTATCAATGAACATGGAATATCTCTCTATTTGTTCTCTCATTTCATTCATTATCTTTGTTGTTTTCCTCATATATTATGAGGAAATTACGTATATTTTCTTGTACATATTTTGTTGATCTAAGTGTTTCAATTGGGGGGGATGTTGATGTACATAGCATTGTTTTAAATTTCAAATTACATTTGTTTATTGTTTGTATATAACCAAGCAATTGACTCTTGTGTATTGAAACCTTGCTATGATCACTTATTAGTTTCAGGATGTTGTTTTGTTTTGTTGTCAATTCTTTCAATTTTCCATGTAGAAAATTATGTCATCTGTGAACAAAACCAGTGTCATCTCTTCTTTCAGAGTCAGTATGCCTTTTATTCATTTTCTTGCCTTACTGCATTAGCAAGACCTTCCAGTATGATGTTGAAGGGAGTAGTGAGAGAGAACATCTTTTCATTGTAACTGATCTTACCAGGAAAGCTCTGAGTTTCTCACCATTAAGCATGTTAGCTATAGGTATTTTGTAGATAGTCTTTATCAACTTGAGAAAGTTCCCCTCTACTTATAGCTTACTGACAGTGTTTATCAATGAATGAGTGTTGGCTTTTGTTAAATTCGTTCACTTCTATTGATATGATCGTGTGTGTATTCGTGATCGTGATCGTGAGGGGTTATGAAATAAATAAAGCAGAGACTTTCTCTCATTCTAGTAGAAGCAGTGATACCATATGGCAGAACTTCATATGACTTAAATCTTTTTATTCCCTGTTATATCTTCCCACCAAGTTTCCGAAATAACAAAAACATGCATGCTCTTGCCATGCAAAAGCTCTAAGAGTTTTCCAAGAATATATATGGCTATTCATAATTTCCCTAAGCCTCTCTTATAAATAAATTCTGGAGCTACTTGTGAGTAATGTAAATAAGAATTTTTTACAAACATCCTGAGATTTGAATTTTCCCTTGAACTATAGTTATAAATAAAGAAAAAAGTTTTATGCAGTCTTGGGAGATAGAGGTAATTGTTTTTCCCCTAGAGATATCAGGAGGTTTGATGGGATGGCAAACTTCATGTTGAGTCTTCAAGAATAAGTATGATTTTGGAGACAAAGGAATTTGGGCAGAGAGAATTGCATAAATAAATCCATGGAAATAGAAAAAAACATCAGTCATATTTGGGGCAGTCGGTTATTATGAACTTGGAATGTTAACAGGCAGATGGTGGAAAGGTGGGCTGGACAGCTGAGTTAAAGACAAGTTATTGTGGACACTGAATGTCAGGCTGAGAAATCTAATTTATTCTGCAGGCAATGTGGATTGGGTGAAATATTTTCAGTACAATGAAGCCATGATCAAAACTGCACTTTAAGAAGATTAATTTTGTGGTACTTGTAGAATGAAAGAGACAAAAGATATGAGAGAAGGATACCTTTATCATGTCTGATAATATATCTTTTAAATTCATTTTTTAAAGAAAATGTCACATAGCAACCATGAGAACTTTAACTACACTTTGAAAAGGATGTGATTCCACTGTCAGTAGTGACATTCACTTCTCATTTTCTCTGCTGATGAAGGATGGAAGTCAGCTTTAGCTGACAGTGAGAAGAATCACAAAACAGAGTCAATATGAAATCTAATTAAGAAAGCAAAAGCTTCTGTTATATGTAAGATCATAATATCTTTTGGTTACACATTACCAATAATAATAACAGTAGAGAAGGTGGACGAAAGGCGGGGGAGGGGGTTGGGTGGCTCAGTCAGTTAAGCATCTGACTCTTGATTTTGAGTCAGGTCATTATCTCAAGGTTTGTGAGTTCAAGCCCTTCATCCGGCTGTGTGCTGACAGCATGGAACCTGCTTGGGATTCTCTCTCTCCTTCTCTTCCCCCCATACTCTCTCCCGGCCTCCCTCTCTAAATCAATAAACATTTAAAAGAAGAAAGGGGGGGGAACAAAGAGAAAGAGAAAGAGGGGGAGTGGGAAGTAGGGAGGGAAGACAGGAGAGGATGGGGAGGGAATAAATAACCAATTTAACAGTGAGGTTCTTGGAAGTTTACTTAGATAAAAAATTTTCCTTTTAATTTGCTGCTTATCAAAGTAAGTGTGGAAGCTGCTGCCTACCAACTTAAATCTCTGTGGTAGCCATCAGTTCTGAGCCTCCTGGAGACAAGGCAGGGCTCTATTTCCTGGCTCACTTAGGTGGCACTGTGCGACTGGATTGGGGCATGAATTCTGAGTAGACGTTCTGAGTGTCACTTCTGGGCGGGGACATTTGATTGCCACAGAGCTCTCTCTCCTGTCACAGATGATGGCTGTTCCTCAGCCTACATCTCTGAGACACAGTGTTTGTTTGTCTGTCACATTTGCATCCACAACGTATGAGCACATTGGCCTAATTGTACCATCCACAATATTGACTAACTTCAGGTTTTTCTAGTTTGATAATCTGATAAACATATAACATCTTGCTGCATCAAGCTTTTAAATTTAATTTTCTTTCCATATGGAGAGCATGAATACAGATTAGAGGCCATAATAAGCATTTCTAACTTTTCAAGTAACTTTTAATTCAAGTAATGCATACACCTGGTACCCAAATAATATAGATGATTTTATGATGAATATGAGCTATTTCTTGAACCTTATCTCCCAACTTAGTTATTACTCTTAAGAAGAAGCTTCTTTTTTAAATTGCTTCTGTTTTAGATTTTCTTTAGGCCCTTTCTATAGCTCTCATATTTTTTATCTTTATTCATTGATTTATCAATTTAATCTAATAATTCCCTGATATATAAAGTAAGGATTTAGCTCATAAACCAGTCCATCCTCCCTCTTTTCCCCCCCAAATTTGGTATTTATATTTTGCTATTATTCTTCTGTTCAATTTCCTAAGTGTACGTAATCAGCGCAAGTCATTCTTTCTTCTCCAAAGAAAGGGCGATCGAGAAGGTTCCAGTTATCTGTTGCTACAGAAATGCCATCCAAAGCCATGATAGCATAAAAAAATATTAATCTCACAGACTCTACTGGTCGCAATTCAGCCAGAACACAGTGGGGGCAGCTTGTTCCTTCTCCAGCAATGTCTGGGGTCTTAACGGAAAAGAATCAAAGACTGGACATTCTCCGGGGGGTGGTCTCACGTGAGCTTTCTCTGGTGACTGCCGTAATAGAGTGGCTGAAGGTGCTCGTCTCTGGGGGGTGATGCTAGTCGATGCTGGGACCTCAGCTTGGACTGTGAAGCACAGCTTCTAGACACAGTCTTTCCATGTGGCTGGAGCACGTGGCAGCATCAGAATACGTGGACTCCCTAGACAGTGGCTCAGTGCTTCAAATGTTAGTGTCCGAAAAGAACAAGGAGAATGCTGGGTGCCATTTTCTGTCATCACTTGGCAGTTGCTCTGTGCCCCTTCTGCCTTGTTCTCTTGGTGACATAGGAGTCACTGTGGTTGGCGGGGAATCAAGGATGGGAGAAGGGACATAGAGCTCACCTCCTGATGGAAGGACTATCAAATAGTTTACAATTTTTTTTAACTGCCACAATGACCTTATGTCTCATATCTGAACCACTGGGCCGTCATAAAAGAGTCCATTGGATTTTCCTTTCTTTTACCTCATCAGATGCTTAAAATAATGTTACATTTTATTTTGGTATATATTTTGTATTTGAAACACGAATTTCTTGCATAGTTCACTTTTTTCCTCATTCCCTAAAGTTTCTAAGTGCATTTTTTTGGTGTTTCACAATTGGCCTTAAATTTCTCTTAAATCTTTTTTTTTTTTCCCAACTGTTAAGAAATACCTTCTAGTCACTAAATCTTTTTTTTTTTTTTCTTGGATGCCTTTCTCCCAGAGTGAGTGCGTGAGTGAGTGAGTGAGTGAGTTATTTATTTATTTATTTATTTATTTATTTATTTATTTATTTCTGCCTGCCAGTTTGGACTAGTTCTCTCTAGAATGCCATCCTGACATCCTTATTGACTGTTCTCCTGCAATGGAACTGTCTGCACTTCCATATTCTTGGTGTAGTCTTACTGTTTTGAAGTTTATCTTCCAAGAAAAGTTATCAGTGTGATAAATTTTATGCGTCCTTATCTGAATGAAAATGTCCACTTTCTTTGTTAAACTTAATAGTCTGGTTAGAGAGAGAACATAATAGGTCAACAATGAGTTTCTTCTTGTAATTTTAAACTAATCTTTATATTGTTTTCTACAATCTAGTGCTAGTGAAGAGAATACTGATGCAATCTCATTAACGTTCTTTGTTGGGATCCTGTAGGTTCTTTTTCTCAATGTTCTTGACTATTTCCCCCTACTTGAAATATTTTTTTATAATTTATTTTTATTCTTGGTTTATTCAGTTTTATAAACATATATGTAGATGTAGATATATTTTAAGTTATCATGTGTGTCATTTAATGGGGCTTTTTAATATGCGGACTGGTTTCCTTTAGTCCTACAAAGTCCTCTGTAACATTTTTGGTGACTTTTAGCCATTTCCTCTCTTCTATTTATAGGATACTTCATAATTAGGATTTGAGCCTGAGTATGTCTTGGTTTTTCTCTCATATTTTCCATTTCTTTTTCCCTATTGGATTTTTAAAAATCTCCTCTAGGAGTTCCTTTTTCATAGCATCCTGATCTTATTTTTATTTTATAGTTAAAACTTTTTAAATACTTTTTAGAAAATTGAAGTGTTTGTTTTTCAAGTTCTGTTCTTTGAATTATATCCATTTCACTTTAGTTTATGTCTCTTCCTTCTTCCCTCGCCCCCATCCCATTCATTTGGTCTTTATTTTATACTACTGGCTTTGTTTGAGGCCTGGTAATCCATGGATATCCATATATATTTTTTTAAATGACTGGAGTTTCTTCGCTATTATATAAGCAAATATTCTTTCCAATGAAATTGCTCTTTTGAGTAGAAATTCTGACTTGGTGTTCCATGTGACAAGAGAGGTGTGGTACGAACTAGCCAGCCACCACGTAAGATAAGCAAATAGGGGTTGGCTGTGTCCGACCATTAAACCTCCTTCAAATGTCAGACAATAATGGCTTTCTGCAGATCCAGCATTCAAATTGTATGCCTTAAGTTTCTTCAGATACTTCATTCAATTCCATTATTACCAGAGTGAGCTCTCTGATATAAGAGAATAAATAAAGGTCATCTTTGTTCTATGGGCTGATAAGGGAAAGGGTGGGGGAGGATGCTAATTGATACAGCTATGCCATAGCCCATGGCCCCCCGACTTCCCACCACTATTATGGGCTCCATTTTTCACTTCAGAACTCAATGTTACTTTGAGCTTAGTTTTCCACCAGTAGGATTCTGGCCAGCAAGGTGTATGCCCCTGTTGTTGGTGGTCTTCTCATGTTATATTATGGGCTACAGTATCCTTTGACCTCTTCCTCTGCCCAAATTTTTCCAAGACATTATTTTTTCTGGGAATTTATAGAAATCTCTTCTCTCTTCAATTAGTTCGTTTTCTTAGCAGTTAAAGGTTGATTTCCTCTAAATATTTATTTATGTATTAATGTGCTATTTCTTTTTACTTTTTTTATTTTGGAGCATCTTCAAAAATAATGAGAGTCAAACTTTGTGTCTAGTCTTCCATCTTGAACCAGCAGCTTATAACTAACATCATTTGAAACTGCATAAAGGATTTTAATTCCATAAACAGGGGAAAGAAATGAGCTCTATTCCTGTTTCCTATGCCAACCTGATCGTGTCTGTAAAAGGCAAAGTATAGAAGCCACCTGTTTCACATCAGGGTCTTGATGGCTCACCTGCAATCACTTGGACTAATGTCACAGTTAACCACATTGTAAAAACGGTCGTGTATCCAACGGAAGTAATCCTCGTCAGGGATAGCGGTGTGCACCTCAAGAATTGGACTGCTGCCGTAGACCACATTTGGATTCTGACACCAACTGTACGTGTTTCTTAGAGGGATTATTGCAATGAGCAGCTGTATATCTCAGTAGGAAACATCTATAGATCAAAGGCACTGAGTAGAAATATAGAGGATTACTTATTCTGTATAGGGAGATAAAAGACCTTTCACTCAGGGTGATCCAAATGAACAATTCTTTAATAATGTAGTATTAGGAATCTAGGAAGGCCTCAAATTGCTACTGCCTGGTACCTGATGTCCAAAATTCCACCATCGTTTGATTATAAAGCTGGTAACCCTGTGAATGGTGGCACAAGGTGTATTTGTACCACACTGTGAATAAAGGAACTGGAAGCAAGTTTCTGTAATGCTATGTAAACATGAAGACATGGAACCCACGACAGAGATGGGAGTATTCCTTCTAAAAACAGGAAGAGAGGCTGAGGGTCAGCAGCGAAGGGTACTAGAGGCAAACTCCACATTTTCAAGTGACCTGCCTAGGACTGCACACAAAGTATTCTAATTCAGGGCTGCCATCTTGATCTACAGAGTATATTCAGTTGGGTATATCAGAGAAATAGGCAGAAGAATTTTGAAGCAAAGGACTAGCAGAGATTTTTTATGATGTTCCTACAGTTATTTATTTTAAAAAATAGTCTTAATGTCGAAACCACATTTCATGTATTGCCCAATAGATGCCTTATTATACTCACCAATGCATTATTAGTACCTAGCACTAGCATTGATGTTGGAGATAATTTTACTCAGCAGTGAAAGCATGGCATCTGTTTGGGAGACACACAGTTTGGTGCAAAGTAGTTCCTCTCTGTAAATTAAAAGAAAAACCAATTTACCACTTCTCTTTCTCATCATTGCCCAGTTTATATCTCCTTTTCTCTCAGATCTCAAGCTCTCCTCCTCCTCACTCTTCACTGTCAACTGACCACTTCCTGCCACCCCCACCCCACTCTGCTAATTCCCTGAGAAATAAAATCAGTCAGAAGAAAACTTTCATGTATGTTCATCATCCCATCTCCCCACTAACTGGCATCTGCTCTGCACCCTCTATTCTCTCGCCGACTATCACAGATTCTTATTGTAGATTCTAGAATTTCCATAGCCCCGCTTTAGCCTGCTTGCTCTCCCCATTCTTTCCTTCATCATCAGCTTTTCATTCCAGATCATTCCTGATAGCCCACATGCACCTGCTCTTATTTCTTCCCTCTTTAAACAAACAAACAAACAAACAAACAAACAAGCAAACCTTCCTCTTCAAGTCCTTACCCTTCAGGCTTTTGCCTCCATTTTTATTCACTAGAATTGCCCACATCAGGGAGTCCAGTGTCCTGTGTTGCTAAATCCAGTGGTCCATCTTCATTTCTCATCTTACTTGAATGGGAAGTGGTATTTGACAGTATTTGATGATCCCTCCTCTTCCTGCGTTGCTTTCTATATACCATGCTCTGTTGCTTTTCCTCTTCCCTCACTTGTTACCTCTCCTCAGTATTGTTTGCTCTCTTTCTTTTATACAAGGCTTTAATGAGTGCTGCCTTAGCTTAGGTACCCCCACCCCTACACCCCAGAAGCAAAGCCTGGAACAAGGACTTGCCTGCAAGTAGTTATTTTTATCAAGGGATTCCAAATGAAAAGGGAAAGATGGTCTGAGAATCATGAATCCGGGAAGGAGGGGAAGCCAGAGGATATGTGATTTATTAAGTTGTTAATTACTGTTGTGAATAGCTGGAACTGGATCCTTCTATGGGTTTTCTGAGAAACTAAAATTGACCTAGTAAGAGTCCAGCCGGCATGCTAATGAGGCAGTATTTGTGTATCCCACTTGTCCAGGGGTTTCCCCATGGCTCTGAAGTGAACGTCAGAACTTTCTGGTATGAACATACACTGGAAGGGCCAGGCAAGCCACCACAGACTCCTGGGCAGTGGCCATGAAGATATGCCAGGGTGAAAAGCAGAAGGTCGCAGTGCTGCTGAGATGAAGTCTCGAACGGTGGGCTGCCGCAGCAATGACTGGGAGAAAGAGGTAGGCAGAGAATGTGATTCAGGGCACTAAATAGCATCCCTGCAAACTCCCAGGTGTGCATCATCAACTCGGAATCCCTATGTATCAAGCAGCCTAAGGGACATTCACATATTCAACAGGCCTATCAATCTTAACATGCCCCACATGGTGTTTCTGACCTTCTCCCTTCATGTTGGCCCCCTCTATTTCAGGAAGAAGACCACCACTTCTCACCATCCCCATGGCTACCACCTTGGTTTATATCACTTTTATGTTTGACATGGACCAAGGCTGTCTTTTCCCTTGTCTCTCTTTAGGCCCTTCTCAACAGATCAGCCAGAGCGATGGGGTCAAAATGAAATTCATACCATGTCACTCCTCTGCTCATTTCCTTCCAAAGGCTTCCTACTTCACTCGAGTAAGATTGCTTGCCCTCTAGGGCCCCATATGATCCGGACCCAACCAGTCTGTCAGACCTCACCTCCTCTCCTCTCTCTCCCTTTGCTCCACCCACCCAGCCTCCTGGCGTTCCACAAATGCCCCAGGCCTTTGCCGGCCTGGAATCATTCAAAGTGGTGTTTATTCTGCCTCCAGCTTTTGATCCTCAGATATCCTTAAGACTAATTTCCCCACTTCCCACTCTTCACTTAAATGTTACCTTTTCAATGATAATCTGTCCTGATCAACGTATTTGTGATTGCAAATTTCCTCTCTATTATTCTTTCAACTTTTTAAAAAGTAAGCTTCATGCCCAGAGTGGATCCCAGCATGGGGTTCAACACTGGCCTTGAACTCACCACCCCAAGATCAAGACCCAATCTGAGACTAAGAATCACATGCCTGACCAACTGGGCCACCCAGGTGCCCCTATTCTTTGAATTTTTTTATATGGTTCACTTTTTCTTTTCTTTTCCATAGTACTTGTGACTATTTAACATAGAATATAATTTATGCTTTGATTTTGTCTTTTAAAAATTTTCTATCTCTTCTTGTTAGAACATACATTTCATGAGACCAATATCCTTGCCTGTTTTGTTTGCTGGTACATCTCAAACATCTATAACAGTGTCTGATTTATTAATGGTCACATTTGATGAGTAAATGAGTTGTCAATTTAACATCTACTCTCAAGTTTGCCACAACCAATGTGACCTTGATAATCAAGTACGGGTATGGATTCTTCCTGAGCTTGAGCACCTTTTAAAAATCAGTATAAAATATGTGAGCTGAGACCATTTGAATTTTCCAGCTCTAAAATTTTATCATTATGGTTTCATAAGACCAAGTGGGGTAAAAGTTTTCTGTGTTTCCTAAAATTTGGAAAATTAGTGAAAGAAGATATTTCTGAATGTTATATTTGGCTTAGAAATCTATACTTTACTGAATGGAAAAAAGTGAACTATATTATTTTTGGTGTATAACTGAGAAATGAAATCTGCCTCTTTAACTGCTGCAAAATAAGCTTTGGATAAAGATTCTAGGCTGCATTGCAGAAAACAAAATCTACTTTGCAGAATGAAATTTTAAAATAATTTGAAATACATTTTTAGGTGTTAAGAGCAAATTTGCTAGTGTCTTCTATTAGACTTTCAGCAATAAGCAGTAATGAATGGAGGTAAATATATCTCATATATCAAATTTAGTATTAGAGTAGTGAATCCAAAATGCCCAAGGGCAAAGAAAAAATATTTTCATGAGCTTTGAGGTGCTTATAAAATTTACCTGAGTCTGTTTCTACATTCTTACTGAAACTGTTCGTATTATAATTCCCACAAAAAATGCTTCTTTTTTGAATCCCAGTTGTTTTGACTGAATGCCTGCACGTGGAGAAGAAGAGCATTGCAAAATCCAATTAATCTGCTATCTAATCTGACGATGTCTGGTAAGTTAGTAGCGTTGTGAGTGTACAGACACACTGCGTCATTATAGACGGGAGAAAGGCTCTTGTCTTTAGAAGTATATCGAAAGCTATGTCCATACAATTGTTCTTGAATTTGAGTAAAAACCAAAATACCTAATCATATTCTCAAGGGACCAATAAATACTACATTAATGTCAAGAATAATGTCCCTGAGCATTATTCTTTATGTAGCTTAGGGATTTTGATTAGTTAAATTAGTTTTTCAGCCTTGTCTGGTTCACCAAGTCATATTGTGGGCCAGGCCTACTTTACTAGTTTACTTTAGCCAATATCATTGCAGGCAAATAAATTTCTCACTATATATATTAAAGAAAACACACATTCCACAGAGCTCTCTGCTAACTATGACTTCTAAAATTATATATTTGTATATGAGGTACATAGTACTTAATGATACCGCTTTAAAAAATGTGTCCTGAGTCTTCATTTTAGGAACAAAGGAAAATAGAGACTGTGTATTTGAGTAGCTGAACACCCACCATGATAGACTAAAAATGATTATAATCAAAGTAAAATTTTAAAAAATTAATGAATTAATGAATAGAGAATATGAAACAAGAAAATTAATACTGTTAATACTCTGGAAGAGGCTTTGGATCATTGAAAAGTTATTTAGATAAGGAGCTGATCAGATTCTTCTGATTTATAAAATGTCCCCTTGCTTAAAAACAAAACAAACAATTTGAAAGGAAACAAAAGTACATTTGAAAAGTGTATTAACTGTTTTCCAAGTCCTCCTAGAATAGTATGGTTTCAGTGTGCTAAATGCTATACTAATAATGATTCCACACAGATAATGCCATTTATGAAGTATTGGCCTTTCGTGAATGTGTGAGACACCGGGAAGATAAGGCTTCAAGTATTTCTGTGTCTGTTGAGTTTCTCATAAGGATAGATCTATGGAAGCTTGATATAGTTCTCATTTGAATATTCCACATAGTATAAAATGATGCATTTATGGTTCCCTAATGTACCACCTTACCGTTAGAGCAGGATTTATGGATTTCCCAGAATGTGTTAGACCTCAGATCTTTCTCTGTAACAAACATAATACACTGTGGTAGAGTAGCAATTCTAATATCTCTTCATCTTAACTGCATACAGGGTAATACTAAAGGAAAAAGTAATCTAATGTCTCTAGTGCCTATGAATATTTTCTAACAGCTTTTAAAACTCAATATAATATGTTTTACTGGGAACTAATTTTAATAAAATTTTGTGAAGTGCTACTCTAAATATATTACAAAACATATATGCTTCTTTGTTGTAAATAAAGTATGAAAATAATTAATAATGTGCTTGATGCATTAAGGTACTCACTTCCTTAATGGGCTTTTAAGATGCTTAGGTATTTCAGGCAACATAATGCAGACTAATAGGGCACAATAAACACATAAATACACATACAATACATATTCTTGTGTAACATATTTAGCACTATACTTCAAAACATAGCTTATCTTTGCCAAATATCGTTGTTAACTTCAGTTCAATGTGAGAGTATATAGTCTTTGAATAGGTGTTTTATAGTTTGCTTCTTCTAGAGATCTCTGAGTATAAATTACTTTATTGTTTAAAAAAAGGGTATACATATGCTAGCAGAAAATATATTTGTCTTCCTTTGAAAGTAATCAAAAAATTCCTACTAATTCTAGTAATTTGAAAAATCGGTTTAAAGCTGA